>NC_058496.1:17636554-17937061 GCF_020382885.2 Scatophagus argus | reverse complement strand
ATAGTTGTCATGTCTGCCTGTCTACTTCTACCTGCACCTGCTACGTGCCTTCACTTACTGCCTTCACTGGCAATAAATCACTGAATTGATCCTGTCTGACTGCTTTATCTGCATTTGTGTCCTTCCTCTGCTGCCTCGAACACACCATCAGTAACAGAGACGTCTTGGTTTGAAACAAAATGCTGGGTGCACCCACGTACAGAAAGTATCAACATTGTATTTCAAATATCTTGTCAAATTCAAAGCAGCAACAAACCACCGTCAAAATCATAGACAGCTATGATTTTATTATTATGATTTTGCTTTTTCTCTGGCCTTGGGACAATCTGTTTTAAAACAAGAGTTCTTCTGGAGCAGATTAAAGGAAAGAAGGTGAAGAGGTCTTTCTCTTCTTTGACAGGGGGATTTTAGAAAACGTAGACTAGGAGGAGTGTGATTGATGCTTACCCCGAGTAGGAGCTCCAAAACTGACCCGGGCCTTTGGTCGAGTGGGTGGTTTGAGTACCGGTGGGAGAGGAATCCCACTGGGAACACTCTGTAGAAAAAGACAAAACAGGAAGGTCAGTGAAACAACAACTTATTTTTACCCACTGTTAAAAAACACTGAATTTTTCTTTCAGCAGGAAATCTGTCTTTTGTTGAAAGAAGCAGAGTAATTTTCAGCTGCTGTGACTGAACTATGGCAGGAATATTTAAAAAATGTTCAAATATTTTCCTTGACACAGCATTAAATTCTGTTCAGCATGAGCACGAGAATCTACGAATATTGCCATTGAAGCTCTGAGGGTTCTCTCAGAAATATTTTGGCCAAGGCATCATGAAGTGTATTGACTGACCCTCTGGTGCAGTCATAACAGCGTAGAGCTGAACACGCTCAAACCCATGGAGACAACTGTGGACTTCAGGAAGAGCCCCCAACACTGCATTGCTTGACTAGAGGCAACTTCTGGTGTTCAAAACCAGGTGACACGTAACATCGGTCACAGTGTCAATAACCCTGTTCTACTGAAATATAACATCCACCTTCCATTTACAACATCCATTTCTTACCTTTAAATCATAAATTAGATTTTAACACACTGCACTACCTGCTCCATATATATCTAGTCAATATTTATTTCTTTGCACTATTTGTATTTGTTCAGAATTTACAGAGACATACAGTAGAAACATTTGACTTGTGTATACATGTATATACTGATCAATGAAGCAATAAAACTGATTATTATTAATATTATTATGGTGGAAAAGTACATTACATTCTCCCTTTTGCTCTTGGAAGTCTTGACATCTGCAGGTTCAAGCAGCGACACTGGTAGAAGTCCTCTCTGAAAAATAAAGACCTGATCTGTCAATAGGCACCAGGGTTGGAGAAACCAAATTCTGAGCACTGTGTCTGCAATTTTGGGATTTTTACCAACCTGAAGTGGAATACTTACATACATCCACAAATACTAAATATTATTCCATTTGATTAAAACTGCAATAAGTTGCTTTTCTCGGCTACTTGGAAGCAGCAGAAACCAGCTGTGAGCCCGACACTGGTGTGTAATCGTCCTTTAGGTTGATATGGTGATTTGCAGACAGATGCTTATTTACACAGCCATCAGACACTCAACAGCATTATTCATTTGAAGTCATGTCTGTGTTCACCTGATGAATCTAAGTCCAATATTTACTCTTTTTTAGCTCTTCCAGCTCTTGAGAAATATCTGGATCTTTAGCTGCTAACTGCTCCACGATGTTGACCAACCACTCTATAACTTTCTGTTTGCCATTTGTCACAAACATATCTGTATTCTTACTTGAAATTAGCATATACTGAAGGTTATCAGAAATGTGGCCTCCTTCATATTCAGAAGTCCATGATGCAACTCAGTTTCAAAAATTTCAAAGATTTCAACACTCAAGTAAGTCTGAGCCTTACCGAAAAGAAAGAGTTAGATATTTCCCTCAGGAGAGTGAATGAAAAAGCAGAGTGGATATTGGTTTTACCTTAATTAGGGAGAAAAACAAACATGACGCCAGTGAATGGTAATGTTGCTCCATGACTGTTGGATGCGGACAATATATAGGCAATTTTTCCAACTATTTTTAGCGGCGCCTGCGGCTCTGGAGATAGACTGGATCATCAACTAATCTACAGGTTGAGCTGCATGTCAAAGTATTGGGACACATGACCATTACACTAAAGGGAACTTTAATAACATTCTAAATACTTCGACATTGGTTGGTCCCCTCTTTGCAGCTATTACAGCTTCCACTTGCCTGCAAAGACTTTCCACAGGATTTCTTTGTGTTCCTGTAGGAATTTTTGCCCATTCATGAAGTAGAGCATTTGTGAGGTCAGACACTGATGTTGGACAAATAGGCCTGAATTGCAGTCTCTGTTGCAGTTAATCCCACAGGTGTTTGATGGGGTTGAGGTCAGAGCTTCGTGCAGGCCAGTCAAGTTCTTCCACACCAAACTGATCTAGCCATGTCTTTATCGACTTTGCTTTGAGCACTATGACACAGTCATGCTGGAGTGCTAGAAGCGAAGGCAACCAGATGTCTTATAGGTTGTTGTAGACATTGCACCTCTCACCCAAAAGGCTTCTAAGATCTTAGAGGGAGTCCCTGGGGAGTCCCAGGTATTCAACCTCTAGTGGGGATGTCACATTGGGGGTGGGTCTGAGGGTCACTGACACTTTGTGCCATCATGTGAATCATTATGGTCACATGAGCCAAGGTATGACTCATCGAAAAAGAAAAATAGAAGGAATTCCCCAAACTGTTGCCACAAAGTTGGAAGCATAGCATTGTCCAAAATGTCCTGGTATGCTGAAGCATTAGGATTACCCTTCACCGGAAGTAACAACCCATAAAAAACATCCCTATACCACACCTGAATTCAATAATAAAGAGTACAAATACTTTTGTCTATATAATGTAAATGTCAGTCTAGAAAATGTATACTGTATCTTTGGCTCATTACAGATTCATCTTTTCTCTCCTCACCTGTCCATCAAATATGACAGTTGCCATCCCATTTCTGTCTTCCTCGCCAAATAAAAATACCATGGCCCCTCCTGGCACAGTCAGCTCTCCTGGGCCCCGAGCCATGTAAGGGATCCGCATGCGCATGTATCGAGATTCCCTAACAAAATCAGTTAAACAAGCATTGTTTTACTACAGTATTTTGACCAATAGGAGCATCACCTTCTCAGCAGCTCTGGTTAAGAAAACGTCTATGTGGCTAGTAATAATACTTACTGAGCTCCATCCACCTTGGGCTCATAGAAGCCAGGTTTCTGTGAAGAAGGCAGCATTACAGTTAGTAAGGGAATGACTCACAACAATATAGTTTTCTATATGGCCACTGATCATTCTTACCTGCAACCTGAGTGGTTCAAAACCTCCAAAATCATCATTGGGATACATGGAGGAAATCACCTGCAAGTAGATACGTTACGGATTTCTGTACATCTGATTTTGAATGTAGTTTCATTTCTTTGTTAAATATTAGTGTCTTACTTTAAAAGATGAATATTTTGTTGAATGGACAGTTTGTTTTGGATGCAATCAAACAAACTGAGTGCACAGGAACCACAGGTAAAATTTTATGAAATTCATGTGAAAAATTAGCTATCAATGCGCATAGTGAAATTTATCTAAAGTTCTGTGCAGGCCAGTATTCATGTTAAATGTTCTGACCTGTCATTAGGCCTCACTGTGAGTAATCAGGCTGTGCTTTCATAAATCTACTGATCAGTCTGACAGACGACATTCTCTTCATTTAATTTCTACGTTTACCCGAGCACAGAGCAGATAATTAGCACTTGACTATATGCAGTGAATATGCATATGAAGATAAATATGCGGTTTCATTTGAACGTCAGGACCTGCTCAGTAGTCACATGACACAACATTAACCATGAGGACACTACCTTTGCTTTGCCCAGGAAGTCTCTTTGTGGTAGCTGCTCCACATCCTGTTTTTTGGGACGAAACACCACACCTTCAGGCACCAGGAGAGGAGCCAGGACCTTCCCCCTCTGTTATCAAAGTCAGAGTAAAGTGATCCTTTTCAGTGCAAATATATTGCTGTATGTTTACAGTGGATTTGTTGGAATTATAAAACCACTATTTTAAGTTAAAATATGTCAAAATCTAATATCAGAACAGTCATGAGGAGCAATAACTGTAATTTTCAGCACTGGGGTTGATCTGAACAATCTGTATTTGTTTTGTAAAACAGTTGCAAACAGGTTTTCCTGATCAACCATAACCTCATGATTTGTCATGAAAATCTACAAAAAAGTGACCAGAACTAATCCTTTAAAAACACAATAAAATGTATGGAGTATCCTAACGTTGGCTCCATGGCATAAGGAAGTATCAGTACAACTCAGTGACATCACAACAGTTTTGCTGTGTGACTGAAATGATAAGCCACCTAACTGTGAAAAATGCTAAAATGCATTTCTTTATGTCTTTAAAGAAGCAAGGACAAACCAAACCGTTGCTCACTTTGGAGAGTCATCCTCATCTGTCTATCCCTGTTGAGACATCAAGTAAGGCAATGGCAGAAATGCAGACATTAAGCATACACAACGGATGATACCTCTCATGTTACATAATCATGCTTTTGTTTTGTCGTTTCCTGTTTTATTTTTGTCAAGTGTGTATTGTATTATTTTCCTTGTGTCCCACTCCCTGTTTTTTCCCAGTTTTGATTGTTTACCCTCCCCCCAATAAGTTCACCTGTCTGGTCTTCTCTATGCCAGTTTGTAATGTTCTGCAGTGTCATTTGTTCCTCTGCTTGACCTTGTCTCTGTTTTGCCCCCTGGATTGGTTTGCCTGTGCTGACTGCTCACCTGCTCAACTCTTTGCTTTGAATTAAAGACTGTGAGTTTGATTGATGGCCATCTCCTGAGTGCTTTAGGGTCCTATTCTCTGTGGTCTACCAGTTCTAATAATGGAAAATTTGGCTCTCTTGTCCTGGGGCAGCCATGGCCAAGAGGTTGGAGAAGCGGCTTGTGATTGGAGGGTCGCCAGTTTGATTTCCCCCACCGGACGGGCAGGAAAAATTTAGGTATGGTGGAGTGATTAATGAGAAAACTTCTTCTTCTTTCCAGTCTATTCTGTTACACTCACCACAATGCTGTCCAAAGCCACCTCAATGTTTCCCTTTCGACCTGCTCCTCTCTCTTGGGAAACCGATATCAGGATCTCCCTGGCCCTCTCCCACTGGCCCATCCGACAGTACACAGCTGCTGCATTATATAGCACCTAGGGGACACATAACAGTTTTGCAGTTATGCCATAAATATTGTTTTTTCTTTGGTTTGTGAAAACCCACTTACAGAGATTTTACATAGTCATTTATCACAATTAACTGCCCATGTGGGGGGCAGTAAACTGTGGTCTTAAAGTTTTAAGGCACAGGAGGATGGAGCTATCAGCAAACAATTTACTGCTACACAGGCTGAAAAGCAGAATTTGTATTCATCAAGGCCGTATGTCTGAGAATTAGATATTTCTGATGAAGCTCTGATTTCAATAGCCAGACCTGCACCAATTTCACAGATATTTCCACCTTGAAGAATAACATTGTCAGAGAAACATAGCAGAATGCAGTATTTATACTTTTTTATTGGGTCACAGAAATTGTGAAACTGCCTTGGTGATATTTGGGTCCTTTGTGCATGTATTTTAAATGTTTCAGTTCAGTGTAGAGAAGCTGAGGATTGAAAACTAATATGTAATATTTTCCAAAATAATTCTAGTTGCAATGTCCCAGTGAAATCTTACAAAAATTTTGTTGCTTGAGGAAATTTGAATGCCCAAATCTTATTTTATATATTATATCATAATTACTTAATGTTCCCTTGAAAAAGGAGTATCACCACTTTGATAACATTTAATTTCTTTTTGAATGAGAATGTTGGACAAGGACACTGACAGTAAACCATTCAGTTAAAGGGACACTAAATGCCGTTTTCCTTTAATCTGTATCTGTAATCTGTAGTATCTATATACATTGTTTTGGTATGAGATGCTGAGCGATGCCTGCCTTCTTCAGAATATGATGGACACAGTGACTTTTCACTTGTGATGCTCAAAGTGCCAAAAAATACCTTTGAAAAACTCAACAGCATTGTGTTCTTTCACAAATCGTGACCTGGTTACTCAAGATAATCCGCAGTACACCATATCACCATGCAGAAGGAAGCATGCATCTACTCATGGTGAGAAGCTAGCTAACTAAGCTTGCTAAGCTAGCTAATGGTACAGCTCAGCTGAAGAGGAGTCTCTGGAGTGATTCTATTTATTTTTCTATAAGAAGCAATGTACAGACATTAGCTGTCAGCTAGCTAGCAATGCAGTCCCCATATGGGAGGGTGAGTGTTACAGCTCAGGCTCAGGGTCTGTCTGTCAAATTCTGTCTAATCATTGTGCTTCTGTGTGTTGGATTCGAATCGAATAGTTTTAATAATGAAGACAATCCAGAAAATCTAGAATTTCCACTCAAGATGAAACTACCATCATCAAGGATGTTTGTGTGGAGTGCAATCAAGATGTTGCTCAAGAATAAATTCAGCTCGCTGGATCTCCTTGACAACCTGTGTGGTTGTCATGTAGTTTGCATAACAAAACTGTATCATTAAATCGTATCAAATTTGGATGATGCTGACTGTGAATGATGCTGTAAGCATGCCAACTGCACTAGCTGTTACTGTGTTCAAAGCACAGGTGCATTGTCTGTGGGAAGCTACAGCATGTCTTATCAGTACTGTGGAAAATATTTGATGTTGTGCAACTGCTTTTTCAGGCTCCATCAATGAGGCTTTGTTAGCTCCCGGATGTATTGGACATTTGACCTACACAATGGAGGTGATGACACAGTGCAGTTTGCTCTGTCTTCATTCCTCAGTACAGACAGGCCTCATGGGATTGGATGTACTTGTTAAAGTATTATAACATGTCAGAATCAGAATCAGAATCAGAATTCCTTTATTTATCCCTGAAGGGAAATTCTTAAAGAAGAAGAAACATGCTGTAAGCTGGTATTTCCCTGTGTGAATGCAGGCGTGTTGTGCAGGGCGTATGTGTGAGGCTGAATATCAGACCTGCCAACTGTAGAGTTTGAATCGCAGTCCCAGCTGTGTGTAGTCAATGACTGTGTTTTCTCTCATGTGCTTCTGTGCCCAGATACAGTCTGACAGAGCCTCTTCCAACCTGGAGAGTAGAGTGGACAAAGACAAAAATAGAGATATTCTGTAATTAATAATAATAATAATAAAAAAAGCTGTTGAAATTTTCCAAATGAAAATGCAGCATCTTAAAAGCTATATACAAAAACACAAATGTAGTGATTTTACATGGATGTCATGTGTCTTTTTTAAAGAGTTTGGTCTAGACCTGCTCTAATTGGAAAGTGTCATGAGATAACTTTTGTTGTGAATTGATGCTATATAAATAAACTGAATTGAATTGAATTGGATATTTCTGTTGCAGCAACATTGTTATAGCAATTTCTTATCTACCTGTAGTGAGTTAAAAAGAAAAAAAACAACAAGACTGGAAGCATAGCATGCACCAAAGTGTTTAATCTGTATATAGAGAGGAGGCAACACACAGAACCACACGGCAGTAAGCAGTTCAGGGGTGTGCCCCGCTGACTGAAGACTTCATCCCATTTTTATACTCTCTGATATGTGTCTGTTTGGAGCTTCACAAACATTCCTCCACAGGTTGACAAAAACAGTTGGGTACAATAAAAAGGCAGTGACCCATTTCAGGCACTTAGGACTGGGTGTAATCTCCTGTGGGATCAAGATGTCATCTCTGCTTTACCCAGGAAGCTATTTATGATGGGGATAGAGCAGTAGGTTCCCCAGGTCATTGTTTGGTCGCAGTACACAACTAAGGCTACAGACTAATTACATCAAGTATAAAGTAAATCTATAACATTATCTCATTGTTACTGCAAAGCATACAAAATTTCCACCACAACATGATGCCCAGTAATTAAGTAAAATAAAGAATGGAGCTTATTTAACACCAATGGTTGCAGTTTGGTCAGTTATAGAAAAATATCACCTTGGTTATATATACCAGGTACAACCAGTGATGTCCTCAGAATTTTTTCAACAATCCCTCCTTTCTGTTGGTCTGACAAATCAAACCTGAGAATGAAATCTGAAACACCATTTTATTTATTAATTATCAGGTAATAGCTCACTGATATTCCCATTATTATTATTATGTCTCATTAGTTACGTCAAAGTTGCAAAAGTTATATAGCTCTATATTTTGTGTTTAATGTGGTGTACACTGTGAGTCAGTATTTGGGACAGAATGCTGCCTCCTACCTGTCAATCTGCATCATCACTGCTGATCTCTGGAAGAAGCCAACAGCAAGACGTTCATCCTTAGCGATGGCAAGGTCTAAAGCCTGGACATCACAGAGGGGAAAAGACAAGTTCAGTTTGGACACAAACAGATAGAAGTATTACAGTACGCTTTTTATTTTACAGCGTAGGTGTTCAGCAGCAGTGATATTCAGACTGATGTACAGTAGAAGATAACAGAGTTTTACTATCTTGCCCCCCCCAACACACACACACACACACACACACAAAGGCATGTCTCCATCACTTTTGGGGACATTACATAGACTTCCATTCATTTCCTGGAGGCTTACTCACCGCCTAACCATAACAATAAACATAACCTGCCTCATCCTAAGGCCTTACCAAAACTTAACCCTAACCTCAACATGCAGGCACTGTCTCTTTTTTTACATTTATTTAACTTTTGCAGTTTTGTGTTGGTATTTAAGTTTAGTTAGTTTACAACACTTCCAATGATAACTCATATTTAGCATTTTGTACTAAAATGCACTGGTGTCTTAGCAATTTTTTTCGCAATTTAATTTGTCTTTAACCTGTAAATCGCGTACTGTAATGTGCCCTTTAAAGCATCCTTTGGTACAATAATTTCCTCGGGATTAATAAAGTTCTGCTTTATCTTATCTAATCTAACCTAAACTTAAAGCAAGCGTTCCCCCTAATATCTAAGGATTTAAGTGGGGACTTACATTTTGTCCCCATAAGCAAGGCAGGTCCCCAAAATGTGACTGTATAAAGAGATTTTTGGCACCACAGCTACAGGAATATGCATACACTCTCTCTCTCTCTCACACACACACACACACACACACACACAGACCTGCAAGGCCAGGTCCAGCTGTCCGAGAGCCAGGTGAGCCGAGGCAGCGTTGAACAGAGTGCGAGATGTGGGTTCACTGATCTGCTCAAGTTTAGCCAGAGCTCCTTGCCAGTCCTTGGCATCCACAGCCTCGACGGATGCATTCCACAACTGCAGTAACTCTGTGTAAAGCATTCTGGACAGGAGGAGAGAAAAATAAAACAGGCATAAATGCACAACAGGAGGCTGTTCTTTGCTTTTGTTTGTTGAGGGTTGTTCTAAAATTGAGGAAGATTAAATAATTTTCATGTCTGGGGCTGTATTTATCAAACTTTAATGAAAGATAAAATTAAAAATCCTCTACTCTTACTCATACACCCAAAATTAATTTTAGTGATGGATTATTTAGATTTCTCAAGACTTAAAAATGCCCTTGAAATGAAGAGAGCTCCAGAGGTCTCAAAAGCTGTTGCAGAATAGATGAACGTTATGCAAAACCCGAGGTGACTACACATCTTTGACATTCATGTATGTTTTAGAGTAGAAAATACGGCTATAATAAATAACATGTTAGCTGTTGGCCGTCGTCACATAGTTTTAGTCTGTTTTTCGCGTTTCATTTGAATATCTGTTTGGATGTTACACCACTTTTTTAAATTATCAGGGGCAAAAAAAAAATTGCCTAATAAATAAAACTAACCTTAGTATTTTTGCTGCAGTAGACAATATGCCTATAGCTCAACATCAAAATAAGGTGAACTAGATAAGTAGGGTTCTAAATTAAGCATTAATATAAACCGAAGAATCTGACAAAAGTGAAAAGAAAGATTAGAAGAAAGACAGAAGAAAGAAGATAAGACACAGGAAGTGCAGGTGGAGGGACATATGCAAATTCTTAGACTAAATCTTTCAACTATCTGAAATTAATGACAAAGTTTTAAAGAATTAATTTAAAAAACTAAGACTATGTGGAAAAAAGAAACCCACAGAGTAACAGCACTGAGGTTAATCGGTAACATTCTGTAGTTTTACTGGAATACTTCCTTGTACCTTACCCAGTGCCCATTTTGCACCTGCTGCTCAGTTCAGTTCACGGAGGCTGAATAGTTTATCAGAGAAACTTGATAGATCCTCTACATTCCCACTGCTTACCTCGTGCTCTTGAATGAGAGGCTGATGAGAGTTCAGTAAGTGTCCAGTTCTGCCTCGCTGCGTGCTGCCTCCCACATTGTGCCAACGGGGAAGTGAGAACGACTTTAACCAGCCTCCTCGGGAGTCTCCACCCAGCTGCTACAAGGAAGTCCTCCATCCACATTCCCCAGGATCCACACAGGCACACCGGCTCTGGAATTTACCTGTCAATGTGCACGTATGCATGACAATCATCATCACTTAAACCTGTTCGACCACGAGAATAGATACTGTTTTGTGTTGAAACTAAGTTTGGGAATTCACTGCAATTATTTACATCATGTAGAGATAATTGTCTTGTTAAAACCCCACTACAAAACTATATGGACATGTGGAAACAAATAACATATATTCTAGTTTATCTAGTTTAACTTTAATCCTCGACGCGTGACTCAGGGACTGTACAGGAACTCCATGTCCATGAAATCCTGCATTGCCTGTGCAGTTACAACATAGGTTAAGGTTTCTGTACCAGGTCTAATTATAGGCTAGTGAGTCATCATATTGACACACTGTAGGAGGCTGTAATAACTCTTTAATCACATTATTACTGTGTTTTGAATAAGAGTTTCAAATCTGGAGTGACCTTTGACCTCACTTTACAAGGAACTTTCAGGGAAGGAAGTCAAGAGACAAAAATCCTCTGCTTTCTAGAAGTCATAGATTTTCAAACATAATATGGTTGGTCAGACTTACAAAAAGCCATAATGTTTGGCAAGAAACATGTCCAATGCTTAGCCTATACTGGGTCAACCTGCTGCACAGGTTGTGTTGTGTTGTTAATGTGCGTTACTACAGCCACCGTGTAGCCTCACCACACCACAGAGACTCCACAGATAAATGTAAAAGGGACAAACAACTAGTGGTGGAAAAAGGATTGATACTTTACAGCAATGAGAGAACACTCCCTTGCCTTCAACGCTGACCTGAATAATGCAAACACAGCTTCACCACTAATTTAATGATCGCACATAAAACTATTAATTATGCTAAATAAAACCTGTTGAACCATGTCATTAGGTGGAACATTAATTGATTTTAATGTTGAATTTTAACAAGATGGAATTCATTTCCATTCATGCCTTTGTAGTTGTATTATTTGTCTCAAGGTTTATAATTTAATCTATCATATTCGATAAATACTGACCTTCATTTTATATCACATGTAATCTAGTCTGTTTATGTACCCATCATCCACAACATGAAAACCACTGACAGCTGAACTGGATGACATTAACCATCTGTTTACAATGCGATGTTCTGTGGGGAAACCTTGGGTTCTGGCAATCATGTGGATGTTCTTTGACATTCACCACCCAACATTGCAGACCAAGACAGGAAGTGATCCCGGGTGCCCAGAGTGACTTGCCCTGCGACCACCAATCCCTCCCAACCCCATCTTTTCTTCACTTGTACTTACCTACCTATACCTACGTGGGTAATTTTACTGATATAATTATATAATTTATTTTAGCCAAAGCACGATTTTTTCCCTAAAACTAATGTAACATTTTTGTGCATTCACCTACGTGAACCCACTTCTTACCGTATTATCAGTTCATCTATTGTTAGTCACAATTGGCGCACTAAAAAGAATTTTATGTTTTACAGGATGCACGGAAACGCAGCATAGGTCACAACATATGTCATGTGACAAGTGCGATAGGCGCATGCGTGGTAGAAAAGCGTAAATTCAATCTGAGCAGCAGTGTCTGAAACATTATGCTTGAAACATGACCAAGATATTAACCTTTTTGACGGTAACAGTAACCCTGTTTTCAGCTGAAGTGCTACATGGCCTGTCATACAGTTACTATCAGGTAAAGTTTTAGTTTTTCATAGTTATTATGTTTTTGTAATCTCAGTTCCTCTTTGTTGAAAACTCGTTTCAAACGACTACTACTTGTCGCCGATTTACACAGCTGACAGAAAATGTCTTAAAAATGTAACACTCTGCTCAAGTAACGACGAAGCAATGCATGTAGTTTATTCAAATAAAACTTTTTTAGTTGTGTTGAAGTTGGTACTAAGGATAAATCACATGTAAAAATGTATCTATTAGTGATGTTACTCTTAAATGGCTTGTCGCATGTAAACCGCAATATCAGTTGAAATCCCCGTTTATTTATAGTGCTTATTAGGTGCTTTATGGATAACAGAATTTCAACATAATATGCACTGTACATTAATTTTTATAGTCAGGAAAACACAATGGATCCAGGGGAGACCCCCCGTTCTCAGAGAAGTATTTCATTCAGACTCTGGACCATTTCAACTTCAACAGCATGGGCAATGGGACATTCAGTCAGCGTTACCTGATCACAGGTGAAACTAGTTTCCCATTTTAAATGTTTCCAGTGTATGAGCAAATTACTTACTGTTTCTGTTTCTACTCTGCTTTTAGATAAGTATTGGAATAAAGGCCATGGCCCTATTTTCTTCTACACTGGCAACGAGGGTGACATATGGGAGTTTGCGCTGAACTCTGGATTCATCACAGAGCTGGCTGCACAGCAGAGAGCCCTGGTCATATTTGCTGAACATGTAAGAAACCAGCGGTAGGCTGACAGAGGAAAAAGAGAAATGCATGGTTAAAGTTGACTCATATTGTCAGCTGATCTTCACCCTCCCCACAACCCTGCATAGATGAATTGTCTTTCTTTCTTTCTTTCTTTAAGTAAATAAATTAGCTTTTCTTTGTTTTCTTCAAATACTGTACAACTTGTACATAAAAAGGACAAGAAGGTCAAAAAAAGAACAAAACTGACACAAAAACGTACATAAAAAGAAAAACCTTGAGAGAAAAGGTTTGATTAGAGGCTGCGCACAAATGAAATGTAGGACTATGAATCAAAAAAGGAAAAGCTGTAGGTAGTTTATGTATCTAATGTAAATCTTACTGTGAAAGCTCTTCAGCAAGATGGGGCTTACTGATATTGCAATATTTTAAATACTGTATGTGGCTGGGTGTCAGATGTCATTGCTTTTCTGGTAACCTACCAACCAAAATATGTCTGAATCACAGGACTGAAAGAATTGAAACCTGACACCAACTTATTATTCTGTTGTAAGATAGTGATAGAAATCCTTTTCACCAAAGTAGGTAATTCACATTTGAGAAATTTGATTTTATCTTTGTTAAATTAAAAAAATAGTTTTGAAGAAAGTCCACTGCTTACTGCTAAAACAGCTCATAAATATATAATGCTGTATAGTGTTCTGGCAAGGATTTCTGGCAGCATCATTACATTGTATGTGGAACTAATTTAAAATAAACTGCGCTGATATGTTTTTAATAATTTTTGGACAACAATTGACAAACTTTGACACACATAATACTTTGTGAAGATGGTTTCTTTGGCTCTGAATCGGCATGGGATTTGTGGACAAGAAGAAAAATGTAGAGCGTCAACTGGCTTATTCATTCTTATTTGATCAGCAGGTTTCTTTGCATTGCTTGTTCGCTTTAAGATGAGTACGCACATACAAAGGTCAGATTGTCAGGTATGTTGTGGTAATATACTGATTTTTGCTTGTTATTCCCTGAAATGTAGATCCAGAGTTGTAAAAGATTTTAAATGTTGTGATGAAACATGTAGGTACTTATTCAGCTAATGTGGGCAGAAGTAGTTATGGAGCCATAAAAGAAAAAAAAAATCACATATTGCAGATAACTGGAAGAATTTAGAAAACTTCAGTTTAGGCAAACAGTGTCCTTCAGTGCAGCTTTGAAACTGTCTTCAATTCCTGCCTCGAATATCTTCTCAATGTGCAACACCTTTCTCGTCCTCTCCCTCCTCCAGAGATACTATGGCAAATCACTGCCGTTTGGCAGCGACTCCTTCAAGATCCCTGAGATCGGCCTGCTAACAGTGGAGCAGGCCCTCGCTGACTACGCTGTCATGATCACTGAGCTGAAACAGCAGCTGGCAGCCACAGACTGTCCTGTCATTGTATTTGGTGGCAGGTAGGATCCACTAGTTCTCAGTGTCTTTTGTGACTTGCTTGTGAACTCCTCAGAAGTTTTTATTTCTGATAAAGTAAACAGTCAGCTTACATGAAGCTTGAATATGCAACTTCCTTTTTTGTGACCTTGAAAAAAATGTCTTCATATATGATAAAATATGATGGTTTCAGGTCTCTGCAGTAAGTTTGTTTATAAATACATGCACACATCCACACCTCTATAATTTCCTCAATTAATCATTTACTTTCTTACAAAATGAAGTGAGACAGATGAACATTTTTGACAAGCTGTTTCATCTCTTCCTGCAGTTATGGCGGGATGCTGTCAGTCTACATGAGAATTAAGTATCCAAACATTGTGGCTGGAGCTCTGGCTGCCAGTGCCCCCATACTCTCCACTGCTGGGCTGGGAGACTCCAGGCAGTTTTTCAGAGATGTTACAGCTGTAAGTGCATGGATGATATTGTTTTTTGTTATCACCTATGTTGTGGTTCAGACAGAAAAGTGTACTTAATTTAGATAGACTTAAAAAAGGTACCAGAATGTCTGAATTTGTGGCAGTTATTGTTTTCCAGGTACTTTTTCTCCTGAACCTGTTAGAGCTCTTTCAGAAACACTTTGTTTATTTGATCACTGCACTATTGCAAGTCACTTGTGACTTTACACACATCATGTGGAGGGTAGATAATGATGTTTATTTCTCTTTCAAAGGATTTTGAGAATGTAGCTCCTCAGTGCAGAGATGCTGTAAGAGGAGCTTTCCATCAGCTGAAAGAACTAGCCGAACACCAAGGTAAATGTGTGTGACTGTCTGCTTTCTGAATGTCCATGCAGACAAATGACAAGAAGGAATGAAAATAAATGCTTAACTAAGACAACAAAGACCCTTTAGTTTGTTTTAGGTCAAATGTCAAGAACTTCCCCTGACATGAGAGCTTCTGCTTTCTTGTGTGGAAGGAAAAGAATAGATTGTTGAACAGATTAAACATCTATACTATGACAGGCTGGTAATTTATCAGTGGCCTCTGCCAGCAGTGTATCAGTGTGTGAATGGGGGGATGCATGTTGTAAAGCGTTTCAGCAATTAGACTAGAAATGTGCTATGTAAATGCATTCAACTTGCCAGCACACTTAGTATTTTAATTTAATTATAGCCAGTAAATAGAGCTGAAAATCAAAAGCAAAATTTCTTTGAGTGACTTAACAAGCACAGCATCTACACCCTCCAAGACAGCAGGTGGCAGGATGCACCATTAAGGTTGGTTTGGAAGCAGACTCTTTGCTCATTACATCTTTGCTTTGCTCTGGTGTGCATAAAGTACAAGCTAGAAGCTTCTTTTTAAAAGAAGCTGTAAAAATGAGTAATTATGTAAAATATCTGCTACCTTACAAGTATTGGCCACAAGAAGCAGGTAATAACTACTCATCAGCTGAAAGAAACTTGTGCATCCCTGAAACGTTGTCATGGACAGGTCAAAATGCTGGACTGTGTTTCCACTCAGAATAAGAAATGAAAAGCTTCTACTGTTGCTGTTCCCAGATTATATTCGCATCCAGTCAGAGCTGTCCTTGTGTAAACCTCCATCATCTGCTCAGGACATCCACCAGCTGAACGGCCTGCTGAGGAATGCTTTCACCCTGATGGCCATGCTGGATTACCCCTACAGCACTCACTTCATGGGCAACATGCCTGCCAACCCTGTTAAGGTACACACAGCTTTAAGCAGGACATATGCTTTTTTTTCTGCAAATCAGTACTTTTTAGTGCCATCCATGAGAGAGCAACATTACATTTACTGATACTATTTTGAGAACAGAACTTCCTCTGTTCAGCCTTATATCAACACTCATGAGCTTATTGTATACTGTATGGTGGTCAGGTGGATATGCTAGTGAAAACCTAACAAGGCATGTTAGTACAGATTTTGTTAGTTCTGATTTTTAAAAAACAGTGCCACCATTACAAAGCCTGTGCATAGAGCACACACAAACCCAACAGTGACCAAATGAAAGGGATCTTTACTAAAGTTATGTTTTTTTTGTTTATTCTAGTATTGATGAGTGTTCAACCCCCCGTACAACATGTTTGTGTTATGTATGTGGGAACAATTTGCTTATGAATTTAAATGTAACAAAATATTAATGAGTGATAAAAGTCCTAGTACTGGTTAGGCTTGAGTGAATATTGTTATTGTTATTATTCAGGGCAGCAAAGTTAATCCTTGTAACTGCAGCACATACCGATACTGTCTTTTCAACAAGACTACATCTATAATCATAATACTTTCTGACTGTATTCATAAACACTTATATCCTTTCTGATGCACTATGTCTCAGTCACCAGTCATAAAATATCAGAAATGTTACTTATAATGAATCATAAGTTCAAGTGTCTTATGGATGCTTTTGACTAGAGGTTGACCGTTGAGCTTTATAATGCATTATGACTACCTGTATCCATGTATACACACCTCAACAATCAGCTGTAGTAAGGACTCATAGTGTGCTATAATAGTTCATGCAGTTATCATCGTAACTTACCATTGTGTGTTAAGGAAAGTAAAGCTGCGGAAAATTAAAAGTAATCACTAACAGAATTGAGACAGCGCCAAGAACATAAAGGGATATTTACTTATTTCATCACTTTTCCAAATTGTAAATAGGCAGCTTTCAAAAAATATAGTTGAAATAATAACTTTCAAATGAATTGCTCACCGAAAAGAACTGCTACCAGCCAACGGCTTATACTGATAAGGAGATTTATTTTCTTATCTCCCATGATTTCTCCAGGTAGTGTTTGTTCATCTGCCATATTATTATACAAAATCAGTACTTTTATTTTCATATTACGATACAAAGTATTGCACAATTCCCTTTAAAAAGGGCAGTGGCAGCCAAACAGCCTACTGAACACTGGCATTTCTTCCTCCAGACCAGTGCTTCTCAATTATTTTCTGAAAAAACTCCAGCGGCTTATCAGCATGATTGGGATGTAATGTCTTCAAGTGGGGCCTTAATTTATTTGGCTTCATGCTGTCCGCTGCCAACATTTTTAGACAGTAAACACACCGGTCTGTCGTCTCCCACTGTAGTCACAGTGAAGCCAAGCGCTACATATGCTTCGTCATATTTCCTCGTCTTAGCTTTCGGGTGAGTTACTTTTGTCTCATTATCTTCGTCTCTCTCCGCCTTTCTTCTCATCCCTGTTAAAAATTTCTTCATGTTGTCTCTTAAGGGTTCGCTTACTGCACTTCATATCGCCTGCTCGGTGCAAAAAAGCCGCTACACCATAGAGCTAATACTCCCTGCGCACACTCTGACAATGAGAGCGCCACTGCCAACTACTGTAGTGGATGTGCAATTACACTTTATTCTAGTACGGCAAAAAAAGCATGTTCCCCAGGGTCACACGCGCCACTATTTGAGAAGCACTGCTCCAGACTGACATGCTGTCCTGTGTCAAAATACTAAATCTCAGGGGACACATAAAAAGTTTTGCTTTTTATATACATGATATACAACATAATTCTCAGTTCCACGCTCATATTTTATCTTCTAAATAAATGGGAAAATGTAAATACACATATAGACATCATTATAGCAGAGCAGATACGATAAGAGTGATGTAAGTCATATGGCATCTGTTCCACATATGTTTTAACAGAGTGTGTTACATGCCTTTTGTCTTTCAGGTGGCATGTGAAACCATGCTGAGTGGACCTGACCTGCTCACTAACCTCAGGAACACTGCAGGTAAAGGAAGTGAACTCTGTATCTTATTTAAAGTGGCTTTTGTTCACCGTTTTAATGGACAGCAGGTGACTGAAATCTAAGATCGTGTTTCAGACTAGACATGAGATATTAGCAAAGGAGGAGTTGAAAGTCAGCTCCTCAGTTGATGATCAGGTGTATTTCATGTCAGCAGACACTAGAGGACAGTGGCCAGCTTCACATTCCTCAGTTACAAATACACTTAAAAATGTTTGTGTTCTTTCAGTTTACTAGCAGGTGTTCCTACATGGCTTTAACAAAATGAGCATACTTTGTATGTGCAGAAGTTTCCTTTCTTGTATTTGTTTGTTTTGGGTGGGGTTTTGGGGTGTAGGGGGCAGTCGTGGCCTAGAGGTTGAAGAAGCGGTTTGTGATCAGAAGGTCGCTGGTTCGATTCCCAAGGCACTTAACCCCCCAATATGCTCCCTGGGCGCTTGATGCAGCCCACTGCACCTGTGTGTTTCACTGCATGTTGCATGTTGTGTGTGTGAGTTTCAATCAGTGATGGGTTAAATGCAGAGAAGTAATTTCCCAGTTTGGGATTAATAAAGTAACTTAAAAATTCAAAATGAAATGAATGCTGGTGAGCTTAGCTTGTGTTCTCCTGGCTTCTTCCTGTTGGTCTAGTGGCTAAACTGGAAAAGTAGACGTTGGTGTGTGTGCTTTCCTGAGATCACTGAGAAGAAGGTTTTTATTTAGACTGAAGAGCTTGATACTGTACAGTATCGGCCTAATCTCTGTTACAGCAGACACATAAGAAACCCGAATAAGCACCATTAATATGAGACAGTTCTGTCCTACAGCGATTGTGTACAACGCTACTGGACTGCTGGCCTGTTTTGACCTGTACAGTCTGTATTTGGAGTGTGCTGATCCCACCGGATGTGGACTGGGCTTTGACAGCCTGGCCTGGGACTATCAGGTACTCTTAACACACACTAGTGCACAATGCAATGATTCTGCATGTAATATTTGTATATAATCTGTTTTAAAATGTCAGCATATGATCATGCCAGGTCAGTGTCAGTCAAGTCTTTGTTGGGAATCGGTGGATTGGTAATGGAAGTGATTTTGGTGGAGGAATGGATCCACTGAAAAATATATATATATAAAAAATAAATCTTTTCCCGACTGTATTTGTTGGTGCCAGTATTAGACATGTACTGGATATGTTCATTTTACATTGGGAACATCCCAATACTGTTAAATCGCATCCATGTACTGAGAAACCACGTGAAGAGAAAACAAAGGACATGTTTTTGAAGAGAAATGAGACGTCTTTCCCTCCGAGGCGTCACGTCTGTTTCTGATCTTTCTGCTTCTGCTTTAAAGGCTGTAGAAAATTTTGATGTAGTTTGTGTCTGCAAATGTGACACACAAGGAGACTCGGTCGCAGAGCAGCAGTATTTTGTCTTTGTTTAACACCTGCACACTAATAACAAGCTGCATTCTTACACTGTGTCCTGCTCACTTACAAATCAGTGTGTTTGTGTTTTGTTTTTGTTTTTTTTGATGGACATTTCATTGTGACATATTTCTGAGGGGCTTCATCCTCTGTTTAAGTTTCTATTATACTAACACTTCCCTTGCATCTGTTGTGGTTGCAGGCATGCACAGAGATTAATCTGTGCTATGAGAGCAACAATGTGACGGACATGTTTCCTCCGATGGCCTTCACCGAGAGAGACCGCGAGCTTTACTGCGCCAAACGCTGGGCTGTGGTTCCACGACCAGACTGGCTCAAAACCCAATTCTGGGGTGGCGGTGAGCACTGAATACTAATAGACCACAACAGAAAGTCTGAAATATCTAAAGGTGGAATCTAGAAATGAAAAGGTAATGAGATTTGATACACTAGATTTAAGTTGCCAGGTGAAATGTGAACACGTGAACAGAATAAAGGAGGAAAACTCTCATGGGGAGAGTTGGTGCTCCTCCATCTAATATCTTTGCAAACATTTCCAGCTGTGTGAAAAGAAGTGATTTATCAAAAGTTCCAAAGTTCTTCTCTGGTGTATGTGATCAGAAAGGTAGAGCTGAAAACGGACCAAATAAATGATATCGGTTGTGCCAACTCGGATCTGTATTTGTAAGCCTAACCCCTCAGTAGACCAAGAGGCACTGGGACAAGTGTTCACTTTGTGTAAGCTCAGTGTATTGGCTGTTGCCATGTATGTTACATTTGCTAACTGTGCAGCAATATATTAGAATGTACTTTTTAGCAAGCTGGTATTGTCAGCATTGTTTTGTGACTTGATATTTTATGGTTTCCCCTCCTCTTTCATAATTAGATCGCAAAAGCATACAAATTATTTGTTTAATTATCTGTTTATTTATTTAGGTATACCCACATTTCTCCACCAGTGATTTTGTTCCTAATGAGCTCTCCCCTTGTGTTCAGCCCTGTCTTCAACCAGCAACATCATTTTCTCCAATGGGGACCTGGACCCATGGGCAAACGGAGGGGTAAGACATTAAAGCAGTGCACCACAGAGAAAGTAAGTTATTGCTTTCAGTCCGAGTCATTGAGCTCTCCTCTGTGTAGGTGCGCAAGTCCTTGAGCTCATCACTAATAGCTGTCAACATTTCTGGAGGAGCCCATCATCTGGATCTGAGGTACAACAGGCTGTAGGCTACTGGAGAGACATTGTTGTTTTTTTTGCTATTTTTTTTTTAACTCGCAAAGCAAAATCTAACCGGCCCCTTCTGTGTTTGTTGTGCAGAGGATCTAATGATGCTGATCCAGTGTCAGTAATCACTGCCAGGAAGACAGAAGCAGACCTTATTGCTCAGTGGGTGAAGATGGAGAGGACCAGATTAACGCGGTCACCTTAAACTCCAGGTTCAGTTTGTTTGAGGACTTGCATAAAATTATTTCCTGTCAAAATTTTACATCATTTCTAAGATCACTGTAGTAGAATTCAGGTTAACTTAAAAGGTGTACAGAAAACATTGAAATCAGTGAGTCCACTTATGTGTCCCAGTGCCAGTCAGCACATTCACTGTAGTGACTGAGTCTGTCACTGGGAAAAGTATTGCCTCACAACAAAATGCTCGGCAGGAATGGAGGAGCTGTTCACAGCTGAGGAAAATGAAAAGTAATCACTGACAGGGTTGGGACAGCTCCAAGAAAATAAAGAGACATTTACTTATTTCATCACTAGGCCTTTGGTTAGATGATCCATGGAGCTGCCAGCTGTCCCATCATTCTCCTTGTTAAGGCTTCACCTCTCATAGGCTGAATTCAAAAGTTCAGACTTCACCAATCTTGCTCTTTCCAGGAAGGCAGTGAGTGCCAAGACTCAAGACTTGGTGTAGGTTTCCAGAGAGTCTGTTTGGGAGGCAGATTTCACTGATATAATTACCCACAATTCAGTGCAACCATGTAGGCCAAATCTAAAGAAAGAGAAATACTTTATGTAGGTGTACAGACTATAGAAGTCATCAAAATTCATTTCATTATTGTAGACCTGTTTATCAGCAGCTTCTGCAGCCTTGTAGTCTTGTGCCCTCTCAGACTTAACGTGATGACAGTGAACATGTCACAGTGCATACAAATGAATTCTGCGAGGCCTTAGACCGCAAATCCAGAGGGTGGACATTTGGATTCAGTCGTAGAAAATGAAAGGGAGCCAGCAGCTCCACTGACCTCACTGTGTTGTGTTTCCATCCCAGGACATACAAAACATGTACACAAAAGGTACCACCATTACCAAGGTACTGCAAGCTTTTGTACCGAGTCAATGATCAACACAAATGTTCTGTTTCTGTTCAATAAAATCTCTTTAATTTCTCTGGTTTTCTTTACAAAAATTACAGCTGATCCAGCATTTATCATACTTAAGGTGACATCAACAGATTTTGTATGTTTGAGAAAGTTTGAAGGAAAAAAAAAAAAAAAAATTCAAACCAATGCCCCACCACCCATTAACTTAACTGTGGTATGACGTTTCTGGAAATGTAGATATCAAAAATTCCACATGACTAGTCCTTCTGAGAGACTTTCTTCTATTTAGTTAATTTAACATCATCTGACCATGGTATGGTCTATAACCATATTTCACATGTAATTTCAACAGTATCTGCAGATGCACTTTCTGTGTAATTCCAAGACCAGACTGTTTCAACATGGTTGTCCATATTTATGCCAGTCAAACAAGCCAAATCACTCTATGGGCTAAGATCATTTTACCCAAAATGTTATTAAAAAAAAAAATGGCAGTGTATATTCTCACAGTGACACATCTCTAAATCCCAGGAAAAAAAAATATATAAGATCACGAACCAGGGTTTTCACTCTTCAGATATGTGATGAGTAGAACCTGCATAATTTACATGGTGATCCATGTGACATTTAAGTCTTTCCACTCTGACTAAAGAGTCGCAGAATGCACAATCCTGTGTCACTGCAAATTAATTTGTGATTACACCCGAATGAAATATTTCTGTGTTGTCACAACCGTGTACAGCCTCCTTTCAAAAGCACTGCGTTTGGTGCACCTAAAATAGAAGACTTAAGTCTTAAAATATCAGTCATCAGAACCCACACTGATGAAACTGGCATCAAAAAGCAATGAAAATATCGGCTTTGTTAGTTTTTCCTGACAAGAGGTGACTCTGGACAAATGGCTTTTTCATTGTTGAAACCCTAAACAAAAACAAAACCAAAACACACAGGGTTGATTTGATTTTCAGTACATCTTTGGCTCAGGGATTATGATGAAACACTTCCAGGGAGGGATCACACAGAGCCCTTATGAGCCACACTTCGATACACACACTGCTAAAGATTAAAATTATGTCAAGTGAATGCTTAAAGAGACTGCTGGAAATATAGCGATCCCCATTTTACTGACAAGCTGTAAAAATAGTAAAATCTGCAACAATCATAATGAACATATGCTGCAGCAAATCAGCAATATATGCACATGGAAAACATAGCTTGAATGAATAGAAATGGACATTAACAGACAGATAACAGCTGTCTTTTGAATGTTGTCAGAATCAACATTAAAGGCACACATGAGACAACACAAAAAAGAAAAAAAAAAACCCAGAAAAGTTTGGTATCAATAAAAAAAAAAAAAATCATGAAGTTCTTAAAATCCACAAGTATAGCTATGATGTAAACAAGTAATACATCCCTGATTTCAAAAACAGTTGACACACTGTTAAATGTAAACAGAACAAAATGCGAGAATTGGCTAATCTTTTTGATAATAAATTGAATATTTAATGTTTTGCCTCATCAACTTCCTTGATTTATCCACTCATTTTGAATTTGATGCCAGCAACATGTTTCAAACAAGTTGGGACCTAAGCGACAAAAGACAAAACAAAACAAGAGAGAGTTGTTCACTGCTCAGGAATCACTAGCTTGGAACACTCCACAGGTAAGCAGTATCATGACTGGGTATGAAAGAGACATCCCCAAAAGGCTCAGTTGTTCACAAACCACGATGGGCCAAGGTTCAGTGGGCAAACAGTCCAACAGTTTAACATTTCTCAATGCCCAATTGTAGGGAATTCACAATGCATAACATCATCAATCAATATCAGGTGTTGCTGTATTAAAAACCAACATGGGCTCAGGAACACTTCAGAAAACCAATAAATATCCACATTTTTTGGTAATCATAGATGTTGTTTCTTCCAGGCTAAAGAAGAGAAGGGCCATCCATCCAGACTGTTACATGGTCAAAGTTCAATGCCAGACAATTCCTAGACAAGTTTGGAACGTGTTACTGCTCGTACATTTGCATGGACATGACGGGAAACCTTTTTAACTTTGCACTACAGTGCAGGTACTAGACGTGTCTCCCATTGAAAGTGTATTATGAAGCAAAGAATACGACAACAGAAGGCAACTGAAGTCGTACGTCAAACAAGAATGGGAAAGAATTCCACTTTCAAAACTTCACTTACAGAAAGTTGTTAAAAGAAAAGGTGATGGGACACAGTGGTAAAAACATACCTTTTTTTTCTTTTTTCTATGTTTTGCAGGCACCAAATTTAGAATGAGTGAATATATACAAAAAAAGGTTTCAACTGTCAACATTAAATATCTAGTCTTTATCCTGTATTCCTCTGAATATAGGCTGAAAAGGATTTGCAAATCATCACATTTCGTTTTTATTTACATTTTACACAGCATCCCAACTTTTTTGAAATCACTTTTCTATTTGTTGGAATGACTGCAAGCTGCTTTGAAGCTGCTGCTACTACAAAAATAAAAATAAAAAATAAAATAAAATAAAATAAAATGCACAAGGGGAGCTCACTGTATTAAAACAGCTGCAATTATACCTTTTAATACACACTACAAATCAATATATTATGCTAAATTTATATTTAAAATTTCATCATTAATTTCTCTCACCTGAAAAACAAACAAACAAATGCACTACACCTTAATAAGGAAAATGACAAAAGAAGAAAGAAATGGAACATTCGTTGAAATGGAAAGCTGCTCAATAAAAAAATAAATCAAAGACCCAACAACAGCAACAGCAACAAAAAAACCCAAAACAAAACAACTTCACAGTTCTTAAGTAAATTGGCTGCTTGGCAACAGCTGGAATGAGACCAAGGTCATCTGAGTCCCAAGTACAAGACTGATGCTGCATTCATGTCACACAGGAATAAACAGGAACAGCTGAAAGGAGCAACTGCCTTTTCAATTCACCCTAAGCCAGATATAAATACCAGATTTCAGTTTTATGTAGTTTATCACTAACGTATCATTCTTCACACCTTTCAACATTCACACCTCACAGATTGGAGCCCAGCCATGGCCATGTATTCACACCAATGTTGCAGGAAACAGGTAACAGGAGATCACGATTGGGTAATCAAAGTGGCATCCTTGAAAGGCTCACGGTCACAAAACTGTTGTTGGTACAGACAGTTTGTCTGCAAACAAATGCATTCTGTTTTTATTTACGTTTTACACGGCATCAACTGTTTGGAATCAGGCTTGTAATCTTAAATGCTGATCTTCTGACACTGTCAACACACTATATGACTTCTGTTTGTTATGTGCACAAAATGTCAAAACTGATCCTATGTGACCTGAACAGAATGTACGGGTTAAAGGGTTTGTTCATTATAAGGGGCTGGGACAAATTTTAGATTGCCAGGCTGCAAAAAAATGCACTCAGTTGGTGAACCCTCCTTCATATGGAACCATGAGGACTTTACTGTTAATATGTGTAGCTGATAATGTTTCTGTACTTTAACTCGTGTATATGCTGCCTCCAGACAAGAGAAAATATGGGTATATACATATATATATCATCATATCATCCACCTCTAGAAAAAATATTTTGACTATTACACTGCTTGTGAGTGTCATCCATTCATGATGCTGCAGAGTGTGAACACTTTCCAAGCAATGTTTTCTCCCTGACCTGAAGTGGTATTTTCACATAGTGAAGTCACTTTTCCAAAATGACATGAATGCAGCATGGAACTGAGGGCACATCCATGCCTTGTCATGAAGCTTCAGCTTCGTTTGCTTTTTACCAGCACAAGAGGAAGGGCATCTGACAATAGTTCTAGCTGGAGCACATAATGACTATATTACACACAATGCGATGAGGAATTTGCTTTTTTTTTGTATCCCTGCAGGAGTCACACCAATGTACAAACATTTCAGCAGAGCAGCAAGTTTGCAGGTGCAGTAGGCAGAGGTTGGTTTCAGTTCAGGGACTGTTATCCTGCAAAGACGACCAGCCTGCTGTCACTCGGTGATAGCACTGTGGTCAGCCCACCGGGGCACACGCAGGATTTGTTTCAAAATGGGATAAATGCTGTTTCAGAATTTATAAGAATATAGTGCAGGGGTTAAAAAATAAAACCTCAAAGTTTTACAAGGACTTTTTTTTTTTCAAACATAGAAATTGTCACAGAATATGCGCAAGTGGAAAAAATATAAGCTACGAGCAGCTTTCAATTGAAAATATGAGTATCAGCTTTGAAACTCTTGTATGAGCCCTACCTGACATTCCTCCTCATCCTCATTACGTGATTAAGACATCTTTGATTCAAGTCACAGTCAGGTCTTTCTTTAATGCTGGGTGGACATGAGGACAAAAACCTTCCTCTACTTCTCCAGCATAAATCCTGTCACTAGCAGAGTTCCACGCAGTAAAACCCATAAATGACCAAGACGGAGCCACAAACCGAGCTAGGATCGTGTCATTACTTCATGGCTATTAGCGCACTGCAAACTATTGATTAAAACGGTAAAAAGGAGGCTTTTTCCATTTGTGATTCGTATTCAGGATTGTTGTTTTGACAACTTTCCGTCACAGACAGAAGGTCAAGGAATTATACTGGTATTGGAGCAGCCCTGAGATGTGTGTTTATACATGCAGTTTATATTTCATTTGAGTTTGCGTGTGAGCCTGTGTCACGCAGTGGAAGGCCATATTGGCAGGGGATGAGCTTCAGTGTTGAAGACATACTGGTCTAGGCTGATGAGGTTGGGATCGTCTGAGAAGAGCAGGTACAGATATTTCAGTGTTTCCCCCAGGAAGAAACTCTCCATCTTGTCTCGTGGGCTCGGGTAGTCTGGGTCGCGCACATTGTTGATAGAGGTGTAGCCACCAGATGAAACCTGAGGGGAAACACACAGTCCATTGTCTGTATTTTACTAGATGAAAGGGCTTACTAAACCTAACCCTATTTAATAACAGAGCAGTATTTACACCAAAGTTGTAGATGAGCAAAGTTAACTTAAACTTAAATAGATGGGGCTTGTGTAGTTCTTCAACTTGCTTACTCCCTGGAAAAGAATATAAACAGGTTTTTTTTTTTTTTTTATTTCACAAGTTTGTACTGGCTGCTTCAATAATAATAATAATAATAACACTGAACCAAAGCTGCTATGGACCATTAAAAAACAGGGAAAATAAACACTGAGGCAGGACACTAAGGGAAGCAGTGCAGTAAAAATATGATACTCTTATTCCCTTGCTAGCATTTTACAGCCTGATACATAACCACATTTTTATGACCCAATCTGGCTGAACATGACTGGTTCTGCCAAATTTGAAACCTGAAACAAACCCCAAACCAGAGGATATATTATTTGTTTAGTTCCACAAAGAGTTAAGCTAGAGCTTTACAACAGACTGACAAGCAGTCTCTTTTCCAAGCATGAATCCTAAGCGTTACACACCACCAAGTCCTCTACCGAACTGAAATGGAATATTTTGTAAGGAAATGTTATCTTTCATTGGGGGTCCAACATCTCTCTCTCTCTCTCTCTACTCCCAGCTGCTTTCTCACCCTTGTACTCTCAGAGGCAAAATTTGGTTCCTACTGATTTCATGTGCTTTGCAGTACAGAACGAATTTGGGTTGATACCCTAAGAAGTACCAGGTTTGGTGCGCAGACCTGCTGCTCTAACCCGTTAGCCTTCTCGAGCAGTGCGTGTTTGTTTTGGAACCTTCTCTGTTTCATATCAGTGGCCATGCTTTGTCTCAAAGACTCTTACCCTTAAGGCATGTGATGCAGACAGATCAGCGTAGACAGCCTTTACTAACCTTGGTGTACTTGTTAAAGTTTTGGAGAATCTCGTAGCCCCACTCCTGGTACTTGTGGTCCTTGGTGAACCTGTACAAGTAGAAGAGACTCTCCACCGTCTCTGGTCGCAGGAGGTTGTGTCTGTCTGCAAGCTATTACAAGGAATACAAAGGGGACAAAACCAGGAAATTATAAGCCATATTAGAATGTAAATATCCGATTAATTTGACTAATTTAGTATATTACAGACTACATTATAAGAGTATGGACTAGACCTGCTCTATTAGGAAAGAGCTATGAGATAATTTTTGTTCTGCCTTGGTGCTATATAAAGAAACTGAACTGAAACCTTTGGGGGATTATTTTACTGGCACATTTGGTGATTTTCTGCACATTTCTTTTTTTTCTCCTTCAGACATTGAGGCATTGCCCTTAACAAAAATGACACAACATTAGTTTGCAGGTAAAAAAGTTGAAGTTTTTAAAAGGACAATAACGCATAATTAGGTGAAGACATACTATGTTGCCTCTCTTACGACAATGTCTCCACCTACCTTTACGTCAATGTCGTGGGTGCTGCCCTGATGCATGTTGAAGTGGACGATCTCTGGACTGAGGCCGGTTTCCATGTGGACGTACATCTGGTAGCAGGTCTCCATCAGCTGTTTGGCCAGATCCATGTGATCAGCAGGCAGGCCATTGTGAGCACCGAGGGCCAGAGTGCCTGGCAGGAAACACACTAGATGGTCCTAAAAACACAAGTAGAGAGAGTAAATAGACAGCCAAGTTACAATCACATACATTCTTTGAGTTAAATAAAAAAAGATGTAACACAGTGGTAAACATGACTATGTTTTAACTCTTGTTCAACTCTTTGTCATGCTGATTATTTGCTTTGTCTTTTTGGCCATAAGACATAATGTGCTAAATTTGTCAACAGTACACGTGATTTTTTTTCTGCCTACCATCAACATTAGCTAACCCTGACTGGAACAGACTCAGAATGACAAGAGGGAACATTAAAATTAATTTACAATTGACAGGGTAACAGATTAAGATAAAAAATATTATAGACTAGAAGGAGAATCTTGAGAAGGTGAATATTTGTGAATTTTTTAATATTACTGACCATTTTAGGGCTGAACTGTCCATGTGAGATCTCTCCAACAAATGTTAGGCCATTAGGTGAAGACTTCTGCAACAGGTTTTTCTTTACACCCTCTATTGCCTGCAGATAGTCCTCCAATAGCCTAAAATCACAAACAAATACACACAAGCATACACACACACGTGTGCTGAATGATATTTCAGGAACAACATTCTATGTTTAACAATGAAAGAGGAAATGGATCAAATGCACAGTGACAGTGCACAAGAAGAACAGCTGGTATAGTGAAGAAATTATTGCGTATTTGTTGTCACGATTCGATCTGACTTGTGATTTTAAGTTCATGATTCGATTCAAGTTTTGGTTTAAACTTTTTTTCAGCCTTGACAACCATGCAACTGTATGACCATCAAGTCTGGATTTGTAAAGATCACTAGTTTTAAGCGCTGACAACGCGTAGCAACTGGAAGAAGACTCATCTAGGATATGAAAATCTGCCAAGTGCATGCGATGTGTCTGGACGATTGAGCTCAGGATTTATCAGGAGGATGGCTGCTTTACTCTAAACAATTTCACTGAACCTGGGATTGGTTGGTTTGCAATGTTTAGGTGGGTGGTGTGTGTCAAAGAACATTCACATGATTACCAGAACCCAGTGTTTGCCAATGGAACACTGGTTTGTAAACATGTGACTCGTGTTAGTTACTTCACCTGTCAGTGGTTTTAAAGTTGTGGCTGAAAGTTGTAAGTGTGATGGAAGGGAGGTGTGGGAGAAAATAATTTTTCAGTTCCCTGATGCACTGATTTGTTGTCACCAACAGTACTCTCTCTCTTCATTCACTGTCCAACTTGTTCAACCACTCCTGATCTCTTGAGCTCTATTGAGAAAAATAATTTTTGTATCTGCCCTGTGGTTCAGATTTTCTCAAAAAATTTAACGGGATCTTCCTTAGCCCGTGCTACACCATTCCACCTTACCTCATATTGTTTTGCACAATTAACCTGCACTTTATAACTCATTTCTGAGTAGCAATCCGTTTACATATGTTTACATTGTGGCTCTTTAGTCTCTTGTTTTATACACACAGTTAATCTGGTCGACCTGCTTTCTCTGCACTCTATTGTACTTTATGTAGCATATGTTGGTTTATTTCCCCACTAACAGTTAGGCCTTTTTTTGGTTGTTTGTTTGCTTATTTTTGACTAACCTACACTGCTGTAATGTGCTACTGGATGCTTGAATTTCCCTTGGGATCAATAAAGCATCTATCTATCCGTGCCACTTCATCAGTGAGGAGAGCAGTTTTCTATATAGCAGACATGAAGCATATGACTTCTTCAAACAATGATTAACTGGGTGCCTGAAGCTTGGACATCAAATATTTGAATCCAACATACATGCCATCTAATTTAGGCCAAAACAAATTACTCAGACAATCAAAGCTGCTTAATCCAAGTCTATGTCCTTAAGCAGAGCCAAATGCCTGGAGGGGGTTGTTGTTTCTGTTTTATTCTTTCATCAGTCCCACTCACACAGCCAAATTAACAAAACGCTGCCAGTGCTGATAGAACAGCATCAACAATTCCATCTTTATATTTGACACTTCTGAGCTGACATTGTGTTTTAACATAAATTCAGTATTGATTGAGTCCAATGTGCTCTGGTGAAGGAGGGCACTTCATCAGTTTAAACCAAAACAGAAAATGTTCATTTTTATGTTGTTGTAAGTGACTGTGGGGCCTGCTTTGGTGGTTTGATAAATTGATGAAAAGCACCCCTTCACTGGAGTACACTGGAAACTGATCAAACTCTGTGTATCCAAGAACCCTTACATTTGACTAAATTATGTAATATCAGAGAGATTAGTCATGGAAAATGAGAATCACGCATGTTTCCCTTTTGCGGCAACAGCAAAATAACAGCAAAAAAAGTAATCAAGTCTGAGGAAAAACTTTATGACATTAATGAATTTCACATTCATTAGTGTGAAAGTGAATATGAAGTATTTTCAGTCCGACTTACTGGCTCTCCTTCATTCCTCCCTGGATCCACTGCTTCAGCAGGTACTCATAGTAGCTGTCTGCTCTGGCTCCCAGTGTGTAGATCCCTTGATGGGTGAACTGTCCATTGTTTGTGTTTATGAACATCGGCACAAGACCATCCAGCTTTCCGTCCAGCTTGTGGACCCGTTTCATAACCTCAGCCACTGCAGCCTGAAACACCAGAATCAGATGTCAGATGAGTTAAGCTGTGGGGATTTTTGTGACATTTATTCACTGGCTTGAGGTAAAAACAACAACAAAAAAAGATTACATTAAGAAAAATCTTAAAAGATTAACACATGAACCTGCAACACCCTGACAAATTACCTTTCAGCAATATAGATTCAAAATATTGAATCTGATAAAAATTTTCCAATAATGATGGAAAAGGTTTGTACGTTTTCATGTAACAGCTTATCACACAGTAGAAATAAATCTGAGAATAGCCAATCAGTGTGCTGCCTCTGTCTCTGCTTCACTGTCTCTTGCCTGACCTGGGTGGATGGGTGGTGGGGCTATGCTCACACACAGACGGTGGACAGCAGCTTAGAGGGAAGCCCATAGCAAAGATCATGGAGTCAATGATGGCAATGCTCCATATCCGTAAGGGAGACAGTATGATCACATTTTCAAACATAAATTTGAATAAGCAGAACAAAAATTTGCAGAAACGTGACAGCTTCTACCACTCTGCCCCAAATAACTAGCTACTGAATTTCTAGCTGAAAATTTCTTCACGGAAAAGTCCATAACTTCATAACAAAGCTGCATTGTGATTCAGTGCTACTATATTGAAGTAGCCTCACAGTTGTATCAACATCAGTGTGTAGTCAATAACTGACTGCCCAATAAATAAAGTACAATTCAATATGTCAATCATAGTTATTGTCAGCTCATCACATGAAGATGTAGGGCTTATAATAAATGTTCTTTTCTCATTTCAAGTAAAATAAGGGCTGCTATCTAAAATAATCCATAACAGAGCTTTTAAAAAACATGCATCTTAAAGTGAAGTGGCTAGTTTTAGAACCTAATTTTTTTCTTGTTAGAGAGTTTCGAGCAGAACCTGGATCAGCAAGGTTTTATCTCTTTCTACCTGGTACTGTGGTTCCTGGGTGAGGCGAGTGAGCTCTCTGAACTCCAGCTGGATGCTTGTAACCTCTGCCACAGTGCTGTCGGACGTCCAGCGAGGGGGGTGGGCTGTGCCTTTCCCAATGTTCACATCAGAGTAGGGGATCTTGGACGGGGTGTTGAAGGCGGGCATCAGCCTAGAGCCGATGTCTTTCTGTAGCAGAAGACTAGAGATTACATGCAGGCATTTGCAGCTAAAAGGCATTAACAACAAGTGATGGCAGCAACCACAGATTGCATTTCCTCTGTGTTACTGACGGCTGAATGAGTTTTTTTTAAGAATGTACTTAACATCTTGTGTAACGTTGTCTGGCACAAGTGAAGCCTAGACCATTTGGCAACCTACGTCAAATCCACCTTTGAGGTGGAATCCACATGACCAAGATTTTGTAAAATTGATTCAGATGTCCGTTGTAAATTTTTGAAATACCCAAATGCAGCACTTCCAAGGTGAACTCCACTGACTTGGTCAATATAGCATGCAGTGAGGAGTGTATTTCTTCGACAGACTACATTTAAAACAACAACTGAACAATAAATGGGCATCTACATAAAACATGGTGCCATTTTAAGCATGCTGTAAATATAAATGTGCTTGGATTATATAATTTTACGTGGACACAAAGGATCTGAAATGAGTGCACGTGTGTTGACTCACAGCTTTGTCAAGAAACAGGGTATCTCCGGTCAGATGGTAGGTACTCAGCAGACCTCCCAGGATGCGGATGGTACTTTCAAACAAGTTGACATCTACATTCTTGTTGAATGTGAGCTCTGTGGCCACCCACGCCTTTGCTTCTTCAAATTCTGCAAGATAACATCACAAAATCTCTAAAATAAATACAGATTCATCTAGATCTGAAGCAAATGTTAGCAACTATATTGGGATTAAGTTAACTGGTAAGTTAAAGTCTTTTTTTTTTTTTGGCATGTCGGTTGCTAGCTCACAGGTTGCTGTTGTTGTTTCATGTAACCACAGGGATTACGCTGTCTGAAACAGGCATCCAATGGCAGGCTTACTGTATACCCACAGTCTACACCTTGTGAGTGTGAACCTCTGAGTGCATGGAACATCCTGAACATATTGATCAACAGTGGAGATATGATTTATGGTCCAGGAGTGGTCTGAAAATTTTACACAGAGGACCCAATATTTGGCTGTGACATTAGCTCTGACTACAGCAGCAATTCTTTTCAAGCTATCAAGCATGCTAGAGGTGAGTATCCAATACACAAGAGACAGATGGTTTTAAATGTTTTTATAACAATGTGAAGGACGTTCAAAGTTGGAAAGCACAATCTACCTTCTTTAAGTCCCAGGATCCACATGGTATCCAAGGCATCAATAAGCGTCAAACCCAGGCCAAACCATTCGCTGTAGGACTTGGAGAGGGGCCTGAGCTCGTCGTGGCCCCAAGCAAAGTCTTTATAGCCCTTCCACGCATGTCTGAATGCTTCCCGCACTGCCTCCATCCTGCTAGCTTCTCGAACACACAATACACAAGATGCCTGTTTGTCATCCCATCCCAAGTCAAGAGAGTGATTCAGAAACTAGTGATAAAAATACTTCACTTATCTAAAATGGACATTATATTTCGTGGTCACATTCGAACACAGTGAAGCCTCTTAAAACTGTGACGCTTTTATTTTTTTAACTGTTCAGTGAAACTACTTATTCATAATCAACACAGTTTTAAAGAACATACCTGACTTTTCTGATGATTTGGCTTTTTGGTTGGCAAGGGAATCGTCATTGTTTTCCTCATCCTTAGTGCCTTCTGTGGCTTGGTAAGTGTCAATCACTGCCCCACGCCAGCTGTAAGTCACCAAAGGATTGAGAAATGAAGAATACAAATATATATATATATATATATATATATATATATATATATATATATATATATATATATATATATATATATATATATATATATATATATATAGAGAGAGAGAGAGAGAGAGAGAGAGAGAGAGAGAGAGAGAGAGAGAGAGAGAGAGAGAGAGATAAAAACTAATTTAAGTTGTGATCACACTCCAAGTCTCACCTGATAACGCCCTCCTCCTTCCCTCCTTTCTTGCTGTCAGCTGCCTTGTCCTTGGCCACTGCATCTGAAGCATTTCCTTTCTTCTGAAGATGATTCTGAAGGCCAGGTGGTCCTCTCTTTTTGGGTAATTTCCTCTGTGGCAAATCAACAAATATTTCAACCATTTAGATTGTCAATTCATGTGAGCGAGTTATTTGGAGGAAAAAGCAAAATTGCATTATATGTAAATGTTCTACACGCATTAACAATCTGTTGATATTACAACTTCATTTAAGCTATATGTCTACTTTATGTCAACTTTTGACTGTGAATGAATTAGTATACTACTACGACAGACTAATTGTGCCAGAAGTAAATTTGCAAGATGACCTTACAAATGAATGTATACCTTAAACTGAAGGAAAGCATGCCAACAGTGCAGACCAAAATGATTTATTTTCTGCGTGACCAGTCAAGTCACTACTACCCTAACCAGGGCTGACCTAAATGCTTCGAAGCTTTGGCCATTGCCGAGGTACTTAGTTAATCCAAATTAGTACTTGAACGCTTCTGGGATTTTTCTAAGAGGGGGAAGATGTTGATGAGGTTGTCTGCACCAAAAAAAGAGACAATAGATTGATAAAAAAGCTCCCCTATGACTTTTATTTAGTCTCTAAACCCACATATGTAAAAAAGAAGCGTGTGATATGAGGGAGAACATCCACATAGATTTATGTTCCAGCCCATGAAAAAATGACCATATTAGCAGAATCACACTGTATCTTCCAGCTCTGAACTAAGCCTCCATTGTTTGAATAGTAGCTTGTCAGCTCACTGTAGAGGTGTTATTCAAAAGTAGAGCAAACACAATTTTAGAGCAGAAGTCTTGCTCCTACAACTCTGCGCTGCATCTTGATATTACGAGCAATCCATTTATAGTGGTGACTAGGCTTAAAATAACTAACAGAAGCCATTCAAGTCATGAACTTGAACTGTAACTCTGAGACTAAAATTATCTGCAGTCACAAAGCAGCTTTGGATGTTTTAGCTTTCATTGTTTATGTAATACAATCATCATTTCAGCTTGGGTTGTGGAGAGTGGGTGAAACTCTGGATGTAAAATGAACATAACTGAATTTAATATTTATTAAATTGCTATAATTATTTAATAGTCACATAATGAAAAAGAAAAAATGATTCCCAGACAAGACATTATTTATTGTTACAGTGGCTGAGGAATCAGGATATGCCAGCGTGTGTAATCTTCAGTGCAGAGGCAAGTCAAGTCAGCTCAGAAAGATAAACACTTTCCGATGCCAAAAGGGAAATGATAAGAAAATTTACATAACTCCAACACTCACCAGCAAAGGAAAAATGTTCACACTTTTCAAATATGTAAAGTACTCCAGTCTCTTTAGAAACCCTGTGCTACCCATCAAAGAATAGAAGCAGTGATAAAAAAAAAAAAAAACCTGCGAGGTTGGTTCTGGCAGTAGTGGTTGGGCCTGTTTGATGGGCTCGGGCAGCACCTGTAGGATGACAGGCTTCAGGATGCCGTTTCTGTCCGTCTTGTGCTCTTTTTCTGTAAGGCCTTAACACACGGAAAAACAGATTTAGGATGAAGCATTACAGTCATGCAGTAACACACCTCAATGATGGAAGAAAAACGATTATTGAAGGTCTCAGGTTAGAAGCCCATGAGCCCCTGTCAAACTGTTAAAATGGTTTCTTGTCTTAACTGCATTTTTAACAAACACAAAACACTTGTTATTCTGTTGACCTTTCACAATTCCAGCATGCTAGTGGCTTAGAATGTTGGGACATCATAGGAGATGTTTTAATGTCTTACCATTGAGGTGTTCAGTAATAGCAGGATAGGAGGCAATTCCGCAAATAAACAGGAGGACGAGGATGAAGAGGATGAGGCTCCGCTGCAGCCTGGACAGCTGCTTCCATTTCTGAAGACACACAGAGGAGACAAAGATGGAGAATAATTCCAGCCTCCATCCAGTTCCTGGAGAATTTCTATGGGTTCATTTGTGCAGACTTTTTCTGGATCAAACAAGTAACTGACATTGTCTTATTACTTAAGTCTAGTGCTGCTACAAATAAGTCGGGCTGTTACTAACCATTGTTTTCATTATCAACTAGTCTGCTGATTATTTTCAGGGTTTACTGTCAATGAAACACCAAAAAATTGTGGAAATATTCTCATCACAAATTCTAAAAACCCAAATTACTTCTTTTGTCCACACAACAGTCTGAAATTAATACCCAGCAAGTGTCCAGATCTATCCACCACACTGGCAGGTAAATGTTTCTATCAAAGCAGTCATGTAACAAAAAGCATCAACTGTGTTTTCTTGCTGTCAGAGTTTATACACAAGGAAAGGGACTTCATGGTACATTCAAGTGCACCTCGTAAACTCTGAAATCAATATTCAAATGGCCATGAGGGATGTTTTAAATTGTAAAGTATCGATTTTTTTTCTTTGTTAAAATACATCCGCCACATCTGTCACTACGGTCCTGTTCTTTCACTAAAACATTTCTCATAATTAACAAAATCGGCAAACAATTTTTGTACAACAGGTCGCCATGTACATCTGAGATAATTTTCAGTTTGTTTTGCCTAATGCCATTTGAACATGAAGTGATCATTTGCACACCAACACCATTCAAGTCCAGTAAAGCCTCATAGCTATGTGCATGTTTATACACATGATCTAACACTCATGGTCACGGAATACACCAACATGCAAATTTAGACGCAGTGTCACACAGTCTCAAACTGCTGATACTGGATCTTTGGCTCCCCATTCACACCTGACCTATGGCTTGGAGCAACATTCCTGCATGCTCGTACTCTGTTACAGCACCATGATTCCACTTCCTAACTCAGCAGTTAAATTAGTGCGCTAAGTACAGAATCAAATGGTATACAAATAGCATACAGCGTGCAAAAGCAGTTCCAAAATTCACCATTAGAGAATGGCATCCAGTAGTGTATGCGATAATTCTGGAGACCTGCTTTCACTAATGGAATATACTTACACATTTTTATACTTTGCTTTTTTTTTTCTTTTTTTTTTTTAAAAATCATAGTATCTTTGGGCAGATTTACATTAATAAAGTATTTACTTTGTAACAGCTAACAAAATCAAAGAACTGAAGTAATTTCTCTTTCAAGATCTACTTTTGCAGTGTGATGTTGACTGCTCATTTGTACTAAGTGGATCATCCACAAGCCTAACATTGCTGTTTTTCTGCAAGTATATGAAATACCAAGATAAAATGGACAAAATGGACAAGAAATAGTTTATAGTCATCTGCAGCTTTCCAGTCCCATTTATAGCTTATGTTCAAAGGATGACAGGAATATCTCAAATATGCAATTTCTCATTTATCCTGTGTTTCACAGCTGGCATGACAAACATACATAAGCCTGAACTTGGAATTAAAGCCTCATTAATTATATATGGAGAGCTGTTGTATGCATTGTCATTTCTTGAAAGTACAGTAACTAGTAAAAATAGTAGTTTATAGTAAATTCAGAAAATTTAGACACAAGCAAAATACCATTCTCTACATTCCAACACATAAAAGAAGACCATGCATTTCTAATATACACAAAAATATTTTTCAACAGACATGTTGTTGAGCAATAGCAACTAAAGCATGGCACCGCTGAGAAAAGTGGGAAACAGGAGTGTTGGGAAACCAGAGCACCGTGAAGGCAAGACCACAAAGGAAAATGCCTTTATGAGCAGGTCATCAATGCGACTCACCCTCCACCAGGACTGCCTCCTCCACTGCTTACTGTTACTGTAATTTCCACTTTCTTGTCCAGCAAAGCTTATAGACACATAGTGCTGTTGGGATGGAGGGTGCATGTCTGTAAGCCAGACCTGGAAAAGAGTTGTGAGAAGACATCCATAGTTAGATAGAGGTGACGGATATGGTGATATTACTCCATCTCCAAGCAAGCTAGGTATATAAAGCACAGCTAGCATGAAGATGGAAAATGATTACAAACACCATATTGTCAGATAAAACGAGAATTTTGCTCCACTTTACACACATTTTGCAGAGAAGATCTTACTTAGAGGTTTTCACGCTGATATACCTTCTTGTCGCCTCGGCAAATGCTAAGTAAAATAACTATAATTTAAGTAAAAACTCATACTCGTGCCCTTTTATATCAGGGGAATTGCAAGCATAAATACTGATGGTTGGTACGGCTAGCATCTACCTGTTAGCATCTGCAAACGTAGGTGAGATGCCAACGTAAATCAACAGGCTAATTTAACTTAAACTAAATATCGATACATAGCTTATCCGACCAATATAACAAGAGGTATTACATGCCAAACAATGCACTGTTATCACAGACCAACGTTTTCTTACCTTTCACAAAAGAGGTAAACCCCGCAGCAATGGCTAACTAGTTTGCCCACACGAAGAAGCGAATTGACGGATTCACAGCCCAACTGTGGACCGAGGCATGGCTTGAGGCCTAATACGCCATGGGTAAATAGTCGAGCTCTTTATTAGAACAACAAAAACATTATTTAAAAAAAGTTTTACTGGTGATTTAATGGACGCACAAAACATTAAAAATAGGCAACTAACTAACTAAAATATCCAGCGTCAGATGTGCAGTTTAATCCACCACTGTGAGGCTAACAGCAGTCAGTGTTTCAACTGCGGTTAGCCCAACCTTACTGAAACAGCCTCGGGGATCTCTTCATGTCTACAAGACTTCACCGATACCGAAAGCCAAGCAGCCAGTAGTTCTCATTTTCAAACCGTTAAAACATCTAATGTCATCCAATTATAGATTAAGTTGTCACGCTGCTCTCTGTCATCAACAAATTTGATTCAGATGCACCCATGCTGCTTTCAGTGGCGTCCTTGAAATCTCGTAAATATCGGATGCGCGCTATATTTTGGTCTTTGACTGACGTGTTAAAAAAAAATCCGTTGCAAAACAACGTCTTGTTTTGGTAACTCTAAGCTTTCAGTGTTTTTTCTGCTATTTGTGCTGCACTATGTAGAGTTATTTATCTTTATTTTTTTGTAGTTTTTTAATTTTTGTTTTGACATGTGTCATCATAAGCAGAGGACTTGATATACATGGGTAACAAACAGTAACAACAGTAAGGTGTGTGCTCTCCGGAAGCATCACTGCAATTGCAATTCTATGAGGAAAAGTGTGCCAGTGCACTGAATGCATCACTAAGCCAGCACTGCCTTCCCTCAGTACATCTACACCAGGCGATGCAGGCCCAAAACAAAGTGGACCATTAATAACATTCTGCACACTGTTTCAATGGATGCCTTCTGGTAAGCATCTCCACTCCATCCTGCAGCTTTTGCACTCTGTCTTTTTGCAGCTCAGCACCTCTACACTACACATCATTCTCACTGCAAGTGTACTGCACACTGCATTTATTCACACACTACAAATTGCTTGTAACTTGTAACTCATTTCTACCTTCTACCTTAATGTTGTACTGTACAGTACAACGTACTGTTATTTATCTTTGCATAGCTTTATATTATTTCTTATCATATTGTAATAAAAATTTCTAAGGCACCACCATTCAGGTCTGCTCCAGTGTCAGAGGCAAGAGAATGTTTGCCACAGAGACAGATGGTACAAAAAATAGACTTTAATGAAGACACAAATTCAACAGTTATGATTTTGGATGCATCACATACCCTATGTGAACTGAGTGATGGCTGCTCTCAGCACCTGGACAGCAGTGATATTAGTTCTACTGTGAAGTCAACTAGACATGATAATTGTAGCAGAGGGCAGAGCACAGGATATATGAGGTCATGGGTTTAAGTTCAGTCCCCTAAATAAAACAATATGCGACAAAATCCATTTCAATGAATTTAATTTATGATGAAGCACAATACAGTATATATAAATATTACTTACAGTAACAGTTTTACTGCGGGTAGACTGGGGGATGCACCCTCAAACCCTGCAAAAATACCTACTGAGCCATGCGCGACCATATACAACTAACACAACAAAATCCCTTCATTTTTTGGTTAACACTGCACTGAGAGATAATAGATTTATATATGAATGATAGATGAGAATTAGCAAATAGTTTTTGTCTTCCGGCCCACAACTCTGCCTCCACAAACCGAATTTCAGGCAACAAATAGCTGTCTTTAGCAGAACAGTTTGGATAAACCCACTGTGCGCTACCTGCTCAGCAGCAAACAGAAGACAGAACAGTTAGAGACTATCTGGTGAATGTAGTTGAGCATTTAGCTACTAAGAGCCAGAGTTCTTGCTAATCAATACAGAACAGTAAATGTCAGATTTTCATTCCGCTTTTGGACACAAATACCACTCCAAATTAATGTTAATGTTGCAATAGGCAACTAGTTACTTTCCCAAAACATGTTTATAAGGTTCTATAGGTTATTGTAGGTTTCAGTTTGTCCTGCAGGTCCCAAGTGACCAAAAAAAAAAAAAAATCAAGTAATGCATCTTTCATTTCTGTGCAGCATGCAGCAAATATGGACAATCAAACAAGAAACCTGCAACTGACACAACATAAATGAAGAATCTTAAAAACATGTAAAAAAAAAGAAGTTTGAGTTAAAAAAAAAAAAGTTCAAAAATATTCACAACAGCTACATGTTGTATTTACAATAGTTGCATTTAACAAGTAGGTTCAGACAGGTGACAATTTAGACAAAGTTCTTACACACCATAAAGTCTTACTGACAGCTGCATAGAATCCATGTTGAGTCAAATGGACAAAAAATAAATATGACTAAGAATGAAGGATTAAAACATTTTCTGTCAGTCTCTGATGTAGTCTTTAAAAATAGCTCAGTATGAGGTAATGTGGTGTATATTTGGTCAGTTAACCGAAAGATTGACAAAGAAAATCCTCAATGAACAACAAAATGGTCCCAGAGATACAAAATACGTCACCAATAAAAACTGGAACATCAAAATTAAACTATCTATTCTGTTTTTAAAAATTAAATTACATCTTCAGTAATAAAATCAGAAAGCATTGAGAAATAGACTGGTTTTGGTCTTTTGGTGAGATTCATTAAAGCATTAAAATAAGTATTTGACATCATGTAAGGATTTGTAAACACTTTGTAAATGGACTAAAAGGGGCACATGAACCAACATTAGCTGATCCTGTTATTCCAACATAAGTTAAATGAACCAGCTGAAGGGATTTTTTTTAAAATTCTTATCCAGCTAAAATGTTCGTGAAACTATAACCTGAACAATATTTTTGAGGGCAAAACTGATGTGAATAGACGGGAAAACCCAGTAACAATACCCTGACTGATGTTGATATTTTAACGTTAAATTTGGTTATTTAACACATGACCACATCATCGACTGAGTGGGACATTTTGCAGTTGACAGCAAACTTATCAGTGCACTCTGGGGCACAAGCTATGAAATAGAGAAACAGTTTTTAAATGACCTTAATCATACTAATATGTATCAGTCAGCAGATCCAGCAAAATTGATATTTATGAAAAACAAACAAAAAGGAAAAAAAAAACGTAAAAGATATGCATCAGCTGGGCTGATTTACTTGTTAGGATCTACTTCAAATGTGGTGGATCACAGCAAGACTTGGAAAATTTTCAGCAGAAGGTTTCTGCTGAAAATTTTTCAGCAGAAACCTTCTGCTGAAAAATTAAAGGCATTTAAGCTTTCATGTGCATCTAAAAAAGGTTATAAAAACACAAGGTGTGGCACAAGAGAGGAGCACACGCTTCTGACACATTTCTAAAGACACGTCATGCTGTCAGCCGCTTAGAGGACTGAATAGATTATATTCAAAAAGTGTGGCAAAGGCCACAATCTGTGGATTTTTTATTTATGACAGTCAATTCATGTGCTCCTTATGCATTGAGTTTAACTGCACACCATCTTGGCATTGCAGACGTTGGGAGGAACAGATAGAACTGAGAGTCGAAAGAAGGAAAAAAATCACATTAGCTTTGGTACGTGACCCATGAGTTGTCGCTATGTCACCGAACTTTCAGCACCACCATTCTTGTCACTTGAACAAGTCCAACGTATGTGAATCGAAACAAAAATGACTAATTGAATGTTTATGTTTAAGTATTTACATATATAAGCAGGTTGCAAAAACACAAACAAAATGTACAAAATATGATTAATGTCAAGAATTTCAGGTTCAAAATATCCCTGGTCTAAATAGTGGGCAAGCCAACAGTCATTCTGTGCGGAGGAAGGCTTCACAAAGGGAGAGAAACACTTTCTCCTGGAGGATCGTCAGTTCACTTTGTGTCTTTTGTCCTCACTGTTTTGTTGTATCGAACATTGCGATTGGTTATTTATGATCCAGAATTCCCACTGTGAGCAACAAAATTGCTCAAAACATCCAAATAAAATTAGGTAGAAAGCAATGCCAACTCAAAAATTATGTCATGTTATAAAAGACAGTACCAAAGTGCCAGGAATAAATGGTTTGTTTGTGCACACCACCGCGCAGACACAACAATGCTAAGGGACAGGAGGCAACCCTAGCTGAAGCATGCTGGTCCTATGGTGAAGCCAAACTCCTGGGTTACTTCCTTGTTTCCAAATACTGCCAGGTCTCTGAGAGGGAGCAGTAGGAGATCCTCACTTTCAAACTGAAACACTGATTCCAGAGGTCTTGACTGTGGAAAGGGAAACAGTGTTTGAAAGTACTTAGACAAAAGGTGAATCTCTTTCCAAGCAATGTAAGTCTATTGAATGGATTAGGATTGAATTTTGGACATTCATAATCTCCAGAGGATGAACCCTATGGACTTTGGTGATCCCCTGCCCTGTTCTCTAGTGGCACTATGGGGTGGTTTTGAGTGACACGTCAGGGTATGTACTTGTTCACACATTCATGTCCCCCTATAATAACTTTGCTGATCACTTAACATTTCATCATGCCAACGTTTTAACTTGTCCAACCCTTAAGTGGTGACCAAATACCTATAAAACTAATGATATTCCCATTGGCCTCAGTTGCACTTTTGTACTAATTAGCAAATGTTAGTTTTTTACCTAAACATTAGCACGTGAAAGGATTGTGTGTAAGTATTAAAAACAAGCTTTATATGAGTTGGGGTTAAACTGTCCTCACTGTTGTACGAGGCCCCATTTTCTTTGGTTTCTTTTGGCCTCCATCACCACTGCTGTCACTTACCCCACAGTCTTGCAGTGCCCCAAGGTAACTCTGCCTTCGAGTGTCAGCCAGGAATTTGACTTCCCTCTCTCTGTGGCTTGGTCTGTCTCCTGGCTGACAGGAGTAGGTAATGGTCTGAGTGGAGAATCTGCTGTTCAGTCGCAGAAACCTCATCTGCACCACATCTGTTCCTCCTTGATACTCAAACTGGAGGTTTGCACATGAGATGTGATTTAGACAAAGAAAGAAAGAAAGAAAGAAAGAGACAAAGAAAGAAATAAAGAAAGAACTCACCTCGAAGCCATCTTCAATTGTGCTTAACCAGTGATATGACATATTAGTGCCAGAGTCCTTCAGCCAAGCTTTTACTGGAATCTGTGGTTAGTCATTCATGTTATCATCATAATTATTATCATCAAACATGACCTAATTTTTGAGCCTTCTTATACTAATGGCAGTCTCTCTACATAATAATGTATATTATTAAATGCTACACTGTGAACCTCAAAGTCATAACTGAAAAACAAAAAAAGAATCTTTCTACGTTTCTTAGCTAAGAACAGGAAGAGGGTATCAACTCAAACGAAGGTGTGGCTGGCAGCAAAACCCAAAGCACAGACTGAGGTACACTAAAACATATTTCTGTCAGAACTCTGAACAAACCCAGGTAACTTGTGGATGTGTTGTATGGAATCTGCTAGGGCTTGTATTGTTAACAAACAGGAATCACACATTTCAAAAAAAAAAAAAAAATTAATAAGACCAGCAATCTGTTTGCACCGATGCCTCTAAGATGAAAAAATATTTTGAAAATGTGTGCATTCATTTGTTTATGGTAACAAAAAGACAATTTTGACTGACCTTGACAAAAGAATGCGGTGAGGAGGTAATAATTTTAAGATAGTATTTACTCTTTATGCCAAGTGACGCAACAATCAAGAACTTGTCTGGCATCAATTATCAGTGGCACTACATCAATTAGTGCATGTAATTACTTAGAAACATTTTTCTGATAAGAATTCCCTGCTTCATGCATGCAATGTACGAAGACGACATTTTACTTAATTCAGTTCTAATTAATAAACTGTGAAGCACCGACCTTTTTTGTGAGCAAGTACAATTTTTATGTTACATGATATCAAAAGGATCTTATGCTTTAAGAGGTGTCGTGTGTGTTGCTAATACCTGATGCTGCACTGGAGAAAGGCAGGTCTTTGGTTCTTCTGTGAAGTCACAGTACACTTGAAAAGCATCAGCTGGGCTACCCTGGTTTGGGTCAATGAAATACAACCCTGAAAAAACAAAGTGCATTTTAAAATGAATCTTCAACTTTTACAATGCAGTAAAACATGTTGTTAAAGATGGATAGTTGACTGTTGAGTCATTCCCAAGTTGTCGATATTTGATGACCTCGGAATGAGGCTTATCAACTATTATTCTTTTCCAGAATTGCTCACATCAACTTTAAAACAGTCATCTACATATTCACAACACATTTGCATAACCTGTTGATAAACATTAAAGAGATTCTGACTTACTGATCATCGTATAATCTGAGGATAAAACATGTATGGTTATTTCCAGACCTTATACTTGTATTTGCAGGGAACATAAGTGAATGTCAGTCTCACCATTGGTGGAGTTGGGGTGAGCAAGCCATAACTCCAGACATGTTGTAGCTGGGTGTTGCTTGCTTCCATCTGGTGGGTTTAAGAACCAGTGAAGATCTCTATGAAGGGAGTCTAACAGAGTCTGAACCAGGACGTAGTTAGGCTTGTCTGACATGTGCATGAGCTCCTGGGACATAAATAAAATAAAACACAAAATAAAGAGGGATATAGAAAGTGCATCATATAACAAACCAAAGAAAATACAGGTCAAATTTACTTTAGATTATTTCTACTACCATTCCAGAAATAACTTGAAAACCAACTAAGAAATCAGCACAAGAAACAAAAATGAAATTGACATTCACTGGAATCAAGTAATTTTTTTTTTTACTCAACTTTTGACCAGATTTTTTTTGTGTTGAATGACCTTTCTTCAGTCAATATGGGTTTGTTTAGGACTATATAGTGAGTGATGCACTACATGCCTTACCACTCGTTCAATTCAGTCACGAAAATATAATTAGTCAATAATGGAAATAAATGTTAGCGGCAGCCCTACTTTGATGCAAATCCTGATATTAGTACCCTCACTGTTCATTGGCTTAATCACATTATACAAACACGCAATTTCTATGGACCTGCAGAACCAACACTCAACACAAAAGCAGGACAGGGGAGACAGCAATCATGTACACAAGAATGCACGGTGGATCTAGGCCATGCAGTTAGCATCCACATTTACCTTCAGCTGAGTCAGTGTGAGGTTCAGGGAGGTTCCTGGGGGCCCAGGCAGACCAGGTGGACCCTACCAAACAAGAGCTTATCCATGAATATAAATGCCACTGTTGTGTGATGTCACAGGTTTCTGTTACTCAATACTGCAATTAAACTTTTGTATTAGAAACAAACACCATTACACTGAACTACATTATTCCTTTGTCCATTGCTCTGTAGGATAGATATACTCACTGGTAAGCCTTTCTCTCCAATCAGACCTGGTGGCCCAGTAAATCCTTTCAGGCCCTGGTGATCACAAATAACATCAAATTAAAAATTTGTTTTTCATCAGGAAACAACCAGATCTTTTGGGGTTACCCACCTTCTGTCCAAACAATCCCTAAAAACAGAAAAGCAGAGGAGCAGTTGTTAAGTGAGATATTTATTCTTCCCAGCATCAAAGCAATTATTACTGTTGGCCAAAATGTCAACTACTAGACATAACTTACAGGCAGCCCAGGCAGGCCAGGAGCACCTCGTCTACCTGGTGGACCAATATCCCCCTAGGAAACAATCAATACTCACTACTGCTGTATGGTTATGAGTACACGTTTAAAGGAACAAAACGCCTCAGATTTGATGGTTTATTGGAAACTTGTGATGTTTGATGTGTGTGAAGTCTTTGCAGATTCACCTGCTTCATCACTTCCCTCATTCATTCATACATTCACTCATCAGTCTGCCAGTCTCAGCAGAAGCATCAGACACTACCACCAGTGTCTGGACCCCATGGGACTGTCATCTTACTACTGCTCAGAGCAGACACCCCTCGATCACAAAATGTCCCTACAGAGTCAAGCAACGAAGTCTTTCTAACAACATGTAATTATCACATCATCTGTTGTCATAAACAATTATCTTTACTTCATTCACTCGTCTCTCCTGAATGAATGAAAACCACTGCTTTTCATCCATTTCAAACGGGCATAGTCTTACAAATATGCAACAGAAGTTTCTGCAAGTTCATCTTAATGTTTGTCCAAAATCAGACATATGGTGACTGAAAAGAGAGCTCGACATCAGTTATGGTGTTGATGTGTTATAAAGCAACAATGACCAACATGTATTCTTGTACACTTGACATGTCTATATATGTACATACATGTCAAGTATTGCTGTAAATTGTAAACAAATACAAATATGCAAATGATTAAATAATATTTAAATAATGTACGTTCGTGTACACATGCCCATATGCATGATGCAATGAATTTGATGTGAGTACAGTTATACCTCACCTGCTCTCCCTTTTGACCTGCTCTTCCTGGCTCTCCAATAGAGCCTTGTACTCCCTGAAACAACAATATTTGATCTTATTTAATTACACTTTCACATAAAAAAGTAAAACTCAACATAGCAAAGCTGCTTATGTGGAATACAATAGTAAAGCATGAACTCACCTTTAACCCCTCTCCACCAGGAGGGCCATTTGGTCCTATATTCCCAGCTTCTCCCTGCATAGTGGGGAACAATATGAGTTGTGTATGGTTTTAAAATCATCGTGTGTACAACAGCCATACAGATGGAAGAGTAGAATCAGTCCACTTCTGCCCTGATGGAGACAATCAGTTGTTGCTGATGATATAGTGATTTAAGTAAATCACTGCACAAAATATCCAGCGCCCTTTAACACCCTGGAGTCGACAGACGCGCCGGCGCATCCTTATCACAAGACTAATTTAAGACGACGTAGCTGCAAGACGCAGCCTCGCTGAATCTCAGTTTTAATTTGTGTCAAAAGTGGGCACTTCAAACTATATACAAGTTTTTAAATTTTGTTAATATGTCAAGTAAAACCCGAGTTATGCTAAGTGAGCCTTATTAGAGCATCACAAAAAATGTTTTCTTTCAATTAAATGTAACAAAAATCTAAGTTCTGTAAAAATATTCTTAAAAATGCCATATATGGTAAAACCCCTTTAATAATAATCATCATCATCGTGTGGGTGAAGACTCATAAAATTGTACTTGTCAATAAAACCAGAAGAAACAAATCAGCTAGTCAAACTTCAGGCATGTCTTAAAGACATAAAAACCTGGATGACTTTTTTACTTCTAAATTCAGACAAAACTGAAGTTATTGTTCTGGGCCCTGAACACCTTAGAAACAAATTATCCAGTGATATGGCAATGCTAGATGGCTTAGCTGTGGCCTCAAGCTCCACCGTAAGGACTTCAGAAGTACTGTTTAACCCACACATATCAAATATTTCAAAGACTGCATTCCTTCACCTCTGCAATATTGCAAAAATCAGGCACATTCTGAGTCAGAAAGATGTAGAAAAATTAGTCCATGCATTCATTGCCTCCAGGCTGGATTATTATAACTCCCTTCTATCAAGACTCTCCAGCTAATCCAGAACGCTGCTACAAGATTACTCGCAAGAACAAGCATGACAGATCATATTTCTCCTGTACTGGCTTCCCTACATTGCCTACCTGTAAAATTCAAGATAGACTTTAAAATTCTTCTCCTCACATATAAAGTCCTGAACGGTCAGGCACCATCATATCTTAAAAAGTTGATAGTTCCCTATTATCACATCAGAGCTTTACGTTCCCAAGATGCAGGGTTGCTTGTGGTTCCTAAAGTCCGCAAAAGTAGATTGGGAACCAGAGCCTTTAGTTATCAAGCTCCTCTACTATAGAACCATCTTCTGGTTTCAGTCCGGGAGGTGGACACCCTCTCTACATTTAAGATTAGACTAAAAACTTTCCTTTTTGATAAAACTTAGTTAGGGCTGGACTAGGCCAGCCCCGAGTTACGCTGCTATAGGCTTAGACCGCTGGGGGATCTCCCACAATGCACTGAGCTCTTTATTCCTCTCCCTCTCCTCCTGCTCTCTCTCTCTCTCTCTCTCTCAACCCAACCGTTCAAGGCAGATGGCCAGGGTCTGCTCTGAGGTTTCTGCCTTCTAAAAGGGTTCTCTACAAGGATTTGGTCTAGACCTGCTCTAATTGGAAAGTGTCATGAGATAACTTTTGTTGTGAATTGGCGCTGTATAAATAAACTGAACTGAATTGAATTGAATAAGTACAAGATTAGTACAAAATCAATAGAGCCACACCAGACAGGATCCCAGATGCAGGCTGTGCAAAGATGCCCCTGAGACAATTCAGCACATAACAGCAGGGTGTAAGATGATGATAGGAACAGCGTACATGGAACATGGAACGCCATAACCAAGTGGCTGCACAGAGGGACATACAGGAACATCTGTACTGAGTATGGGCTGGAGGTCCCAAAGTCAGAATGCAAGACGCCTCCCAGGGTATAGAATATCACCCATTTCATTTAGATTCTGTGGAACTTCCACATCCTGATTGAGAAAATGGTGATGGCGAACCAGCCGGACATCGTGGTGGTTGACAAACAACAGAAGAAGGCAGTGTTGACAGATTTAGCAATCTCAAGTAACTGCAACATCAAGTCAGTCATACATTTCCCCTGACAAATAAACTAAAATGCATCTGAGGGCCTACCTTAAAGCCTGGTCGACCAGTTTCACCTTTTCTTCCACGTTGACCGATTTGACCCTTTTGTGAAAGTTGGTTCAATAGGAAATGAATGTTAATAATTTTGTTTTTACAAGAGTTTGCTTGTAATAAAATGAACAAGTGGGCTGACAAATACAAGATGACAAAGACTCAGCACAATATGCACACTGTCCGAACAAAATACATGAAGAGGGAATTGTGAAGAACATTGACGATCAAACTGTATTAAAATGATTCACAACATTATACTTACATATGCACCATGTCTCCCTGGAGGACCAAATGCACCCAAATCACCCATTTTCCCCTGTGGGATCAGAGAAAAATCAAGCCTTGATTTAATGACCATGCCCTAAATTCATTTATGTGATTGAAAACAAAAGCATTAAAGTCAAAGTTAAGTTTGGTTCAGGTAACAGCTGACACAGACTGTCAGGATCAACTGACCTTCTCTCCTCGCCTTCCTCTTATTCCTGCATTTCCAGCTTTCCCTCTTTTCCCCTTTAAAAATGAAAAACATTACATTTTAGAGTGTGAACTCAAATCTGAATCTCATATTCATGTTACATGACATGTGCGTTATCCTACCCTTTTCCCAGTGCGCCCATCCTTTCCTGGACGTCCACTTTTGCCATCATCTCCCTGAAATTCAGTCATATTTTAAGTGTAACTGGTTAGGAACATGCTGATGATACTTATTAGTACTTGTTGTTGCTGGTTGTTTGTCTGCACATGGGATGGCAATACTACTACCCCTACTACTACTAGTAATAATAATAATGATATAGAATATCACCCATTTCATTTAGTCTTATTTTATGCTGTCTTTGATCTTTCTGATCTCTACTGAAAAAGCTTGTTATTTGAAGATTCAGTGTTATGTGACAAAAGCAAAATGTATGTTGTTGAAAAAATATTCTATGAATAAACATAAGTGTATAGATGGAGGGGCTTGAGCTGACCTTGTCACCTTTTTGTCCACTCCTTCCCTCGAGACCACGTTTACCTTTTAGTCCCTGAAAACAATGTAGATGAAGGTAGTTGAAATATTGAGAATACTGTTCATGCTTATGTGATATGTTATGCTAATGTATATGTGCATGTGTGTGTGATTTAAGAGGCAATGCTGACCTGAGGTCCTGGAGGGCCAACAGGACCCTGAAGTCCCATCTCACCCATGACACCCTGGACAACAGAAACACACCAGGCTGTTTGTTAGGGCTGCTCAACCTAAAGGTATGTTAGCATGTTGATGCTAGTGACTGCATTTTACATTGGAGCAGAGTGTCTAATATAGTGGAGAGTTTACTAGAGGCTGCCAAGCTTCATGACCTTTGTGTTCACTTTTAAAGGGAATTCACTTTAAACTGTAGTATTTCAGTAGTATTTCAATTTAAACTATTTAATGTAAAAATATTTCTCTGATTTGACAGTTGATCTGTGAAGCTGGTGGATCTAATAAAGAAGCTTTGAAAGAAATGTTTTTCTTCCTGCAGCACATTTCAATTTGATACTCAGTAAATATCTAATTTCCTTTATTTTCTCAATTTTTTTAAGCTGCCATACTTTTTATGTTGTCTAGTCATAGTAGTGTCAGTTTTCATAGTAGGTATCAGGGATTTCATCATTAAAATAACATATTAAGTCAAAACAAACAGTGGGCCTATCTACAAACAGGTTCTTAAATGCCATTTACCATACCATTCTGTGTGTATTAAATATCTCTTTTAGTGCCACTGGGTAAAATACTGAGGTGTGACTGTGCAAGGTGACAAATGCAGTCATTCAAATTATGCATTTTAATATGACACTTTTTAATTTAAGCTAATTCTTACCACTGCCCTGAGGCCCTGACAACAGCTGGTTTAGCTGATCGCTGATGTCTGGAGACAGCGCGTCTCCTGCACACTACAGAGCAGTGCATGTGTGTGTCAGGGAAGCTGCACTTTTTGTTAATCTAGAGAAAGTGTACAGAGTTTTTCTCCCCACAGAACTCTACAGAACTTTCAGAGCTCAGTTTTGTTTCAATTTAAGTATTAACCATTTAATAGGTAAAATATAATGGACCGGGGCTGTCACATGAACCATTTTCTCACATACGTCCACCAACTGTATCTTTAAAACACACGGGCATCAAGCAACCTTTCATCTTTTCCATTATCTAATGTTTATAAATCTTCCCTTCAGTCCCGCAGTGCACATGCTGTCTCATTGATGCATCTTATGGAAGCTCCACATCTTTGATGTTGCTCTAGCTATGCATCTTAGTCCTACCTCTGGTCCCGGTAATCCCAGAGGTCCTTTATTTCCAGGCAGGCCATCAGGTCCCTGCAAGCATACAGATGGACCATCACCATCAGCTGATCATAAATCTAAAAAATCAGTGTGTAAATTTTTTAACCAATACTCAGTAAAAGTGCTTTTGTGCAATAGACTACAATCTCAAGTTCTGGGATTCAGAAGGCAGATTAAGCAGTCAGAATAGTTGGGATTCTCACCGCCTCTCCTGGCCCCCCTTTCTTTCCAGGCTCTCCTCTCAGCCCCTCAGGTCCAGAAAAGCCCTTTGGGCCAAGATTACCTGGTTTTCCTTTTAATCCTGCAGACCCCTGAAGCACAAAAATTGTTGTCACCAGTTGTCTTCATTGTAGAATTTATAAAATGAGTGCAAAATCTTTATCAACAAAGGAAGAAGATCAACAAAGTTTGGTCTTTCCGAATCTGTGCCTTGCTCATATCAAGCTTACTCATCAGATGTTATTGCCAAGTGCAGTACTGCACTTACCACTCGTCCAGGCTTTCCCATTTCACCTTTCTCACCTAGGCTTCCTGCCATGCCCTGTAATTGCACAGAGCACAGCGTGAACATTATCCATATCCAATATTACACTTACTCACTTGGATCTATTACTATTCTGCAGCAGTGTTCTCTACCTTGGGACCTGGACTCCCTGGCTCCCCAGACAAACCAGCAGGACCTTTGTCTCCCTGTAAGGAGGACAAGTCCAGTTTATTAAACATACATTTAATACTTCTTTCACTTACCGCAAATGGTTTGATTTCTTCAAAAGGTTGAACTTTTTTGAAGATTTCCAACACACTGTGACAGTGCACATCTCCCTCAGGATTAAAGATGACCCACTTATTTTCAGGTTTATACTTTTAGTTCTGCCAGAAAATATTTACATGCTTTAATGTACAAAAAACACTATTCTTCTCATACTGTCTGTTTATGCAGCATTTCTTTCGCATTTGCTCCACTGGTGTCTTTGCAGCTTGAGAACAACTGTAACTGATTTTATCTGCCTCTCTATTGTGAATATTTCTGCAATAACCACGTCTAAACCAAAACTGTCTGGGTGAGAATCTGATCTGAAATAGCCAAGATCACAGGTTTGCCTCAGATAAATAGTGATATTTGTGTCTCTGTCTCACCTAACAATAACGCATAATATTCATTCATAAAATGTCTAAACAAGCCAGACTTAAAAAAATCCAAAACAATTCTTTAAAATACCACATTGGTCCTGAGAAAGTTTTTTGACAATAGAACGTTACAGAATATACTGTGAGACTGTCAACCTTCTGTCCTGGTGGCCCATCTGGTCCTGGAGTCCCAAAAACACCTGGGAAACCCTAAAAGAAGATTCAAGGATTCAAGGAGCTTTATTGTCATTTCACACATGTAGAAACATGAGGTGGAACAAAATTAGTTTCCCGGTATAAGTCCATTAACCTACAAAATACCTAACGCTATAAATATAAAACAATAATAAAAACAACCAGAATAAAAAAAGATAGAAACAATGAACAGGGATGGCAACAATATTTACAGCGGTATTGCGGTATTGTGTGTTGGTGGTGGTTTTGAAGAGAAAGGACCACCACACTAATTACTGATACGGCACCAATTCAATAAATTTAAAAGTATCATCCTTAATATAATAATGAAGTTACCTTCTCAGGGGAAGGTAATTTACCTGTAGTCCTAATAAGCCTAACGGTCCAACCTTCCCCATCAGGCCACCTTGACCCTGAAAATAAAAACATGTGGTGAAGAGGAGAGGTATTGCATAACACATGAACAGATGATGATTTATGCAGGTAGACTGATGGATAAAAAAGTATTAAGGCTTGTTTACCACTAAGCCTACATAACCCTTTTGTCCTTTTGAACCCCTTAGTCCTTGTATGCCTGGGATTCCTGGAAGCCCCTCTGACCCCAGATGCCCACGATTTCCAAGATCTCCCTATGAAAAACATCTCATTCAGTAATTATTTTATTCGTCAAAGACCATTTAAAATGATACACTGTGACGCATTTATGTCTAAAAATGTTTGAAGTTCTACAGAACACAAAGTTGAGATGAAAATGACCTTTGTTCCTTTAGAACCTGGATCCCCAGGTATGCCAGGCTCCTCTTCATCTCCCTGCAAAAGAAAATAAGTTAAGAAAAGAACCAGCAGCACGACAACCATTCCAGAATTTGCAGTTTTTCTTCCTGTGTAATATTAAACAAAATATTTTAGGGTTTTGGAAAGTTGGTTGAACAGATTGCAACATTTCATGAAGTCACATTCGGTTGTAGGGTATTGTGATGACTAATGATATTAATCATTAGTTACAGCCATAGATAAAATTTACATAGAATGACAATACATCTGACCTCTTTGCCCCTCTGCCCAGGCTCACCCTGCAGCCCCTGGAAGCCCTGAGGTCCTGGCTCTCCCTTTGGTCCCCTCTGCCCTGTTGGTCCTTGGGGGCCCAGATCTCCCTACATTGGACAGTACAGTGTTTGACAGTTGTTGGAAATTGTCTGCTACGGTTGTTATTTTAATCTGTCACGGTTTCAGCCTGAAAAGACTTGCATGCCCTGTAAGTGATTATATCTCATGAGATCATATCTCACGTATCTATTTTTTTAATGTCTGGTATGTTTGTATTTAATACAGTTAACTAAATGATTCTTAGTGAGGATTCAGTCACTAAAACAGCCCTGGAATAAAACTATGCAAGGGTGCAGCTAATGAACAGGTGAGACATGAAATACAATCCAGGAAGTTCAGCTGGGGTAAAACATGAATGCGTTCAACAGCTTATCAGAGGAAAACCATTAAAAAAACCCCACTGCATTACAGTTACAATTACAGTACAGGATTTTACAATTCTGCAAAGTTATACTGAGGGGAAACCCTCACTGGGTGTGGCTACTGTTGCAGGGTACGCTTGACCTCACCCTTCAGTGATGAAGAATAATGATATAAATGGCAGTAGAGACACTGCCTATTAATTTCTCTGCCTATTTTACGATTTTTTTAACTTATTGGGCTAAATGTGACAATATATGAACAAGTGTTTTCTTGTACACTTGTACAGTACACTCAGAAGAAAGTGCTTAAATTCTGATTTTTTAAAATATTAAAGTTGTACTATCCAACCAACAAAGGGCTGCCATGTACACAAGGTACATTCCCCGTTTCTCACACTGATTTGTCAAGGTATTAGATTCTGCATTAGCTAAGCCATCTGCACAAACTAGTGCTATCTACTATGAAAAAATGTCACAGACCTGGTCACCTTTTGTTCCAGGAGTCCCTTCTTCTCCAGCTGGCCCTGGTGGACCCTGACATGACATGCGCAGTCATATTTATCCATAACAGCGCAATTTATAACAATGGTCTTCAATATTATATACTATAAATTGCATTTCGGAAATACTGAAGGAAACAAGGTGAAAAATATGTTGCAATATTTATATATTGGTAAATGGTACTCTCATTTATATATTGGTCAGGAAGCTGTTTTTATGCACAATTAACATTACTAGTAAATTTAATCCAAATGACCAGTTGGAAAATACTTTATTTGAAAAAATTATCCTAGATGATGCTCATACCCTAAGATTTCTTTCTACAGATTTTCAGACAGTAGCAACCTTTAATAAATAAATCTCCTAGTATGAGAAGGTAATGAAGTTTCTATTCATTCAAGAAAATTCAGTTTCTCTTCACAAATAGGAGGAACTACTTTAATTCTACATTGTCATAGTCAGTTTTATATATACTACGTGGGGTTTCACAAATGTAACTATGAAAATGCTTTTTACTGTTTAAAAGAACATATATAATAACGTGGGATGTTCTATTAACCAGGGTTTACAACATGTGCAACTTCAAATTTGACAGATTGTTCTGGGGTGATTCGCATAAGGAGTGTAGTTACACCCAACAAATCCTACCAAAACCTGTTTCTTTAGTCAGATATAAGAAGCTAGATGATCTTTGTGGGTAATGTTCAAAAAATGACATAGTGGAGCGAATGTGAAGGTGTGTGAAGGTGCATCCCATGTTGTAATTACAACATAGTTATTTTTCAAATATCAATGTTATTGTGTATTAATGAGATCTTCAGCGTTTAGATGATTTCCATGACACGCAGTGGATTCAGAGAGATTACTAACCTGCTGCCCATCCAGACCCGGCACACCTATATCACCAACTGAACCCACTGCTCCCTGAAGATAATAAATAAAAAACCTTAATATTATTTAAGTTGTTTAAGTGATTTTGTCTCAGTGTGGACTCATATTAGTTTCTGAAGGCTTCAGAATTGAAAACCATGCTGAAACTGAAATTAGTTACCTGCTCTCCTTTCTCTCCTGTCTGACCCATTAGTCCAGTAATCCCTGCTGTTCCCTGATCAAAAAAAAAAAAAAGAATGTGATGTGATGTCACAATAAACATACACTGTATGACAATACAATCAGTATAGATGAGGGTAGCATCACAGAGTTTTATATTAGTATGAAATGAGTATGAAATGGAGAGAAAGAAGAAAAGTACCCACTCACTGGAAACCCTCTAGGTCCTGCCAACCCGGAAGGCCCTGGAGGCCCCTGGCTCCCTAATGGACCAGGGCTCCCTATGCCACCCTCTGGTCCTGGCTGGCCTGGAGGGCCCTGAAACCATTTAGAACAAAAAGTAAAAGAGTCTAAGTGAATTTGAGAACAAGAAGTGAGGTTTAACAGAAACAAATGATTGAAAAACTTTTGGGTTGTATTTTTTTGGTGCACCCATTTCTCTCAACATTTATTCAAATGCTGGCCATCTTCATCTGCTGTGGTTCATGATTTCCAACCAAAGTAAAAACTGAAGGTTGTGTATACGGTATACAGAGAGTGACATAAAAACACATTGGGAAAAACTGCATAATTAAAAAAACAGGAGATCCAGATGAAAATAGGGATGGTTTAAAGTGTTCATATGACTGAAACAACTAGCCAAAGAATATTTCTTTGTATGTTGGAGTGAGTGCATTGTATTTGACAGAGTTCTGTGTCTGTGCCCAACTGAAGTGATTATATTGATATTAGAATTCTACTTATGGTTCCCTGTTTTTAATGTTCTGGAAACTAATGTCAACATATGAAAGCGGTGCGATGCAGTGTGAGAGAAGACACATACATGTATGAATCAAGCTGATCTACTGCAGAGATGAGAGAAATTATTTCACCATTGCAGCCTGATTGAAACAACCCTGTGTTCTACTCACGAGTGGTCCCCGAATGCCTTTAGGTCCCCACTCTCCTTGACGTCCCTGAAGAGAAGAGATGAAACGATGATAATGGTTATTTTCTCACAGCATGGTGGTTGATGACGTTTGATCAGTGAGTTTTTAGGGTCCAGAAATGTTCTCACCTGTAGTCCCAGAGGCCCTCTCTCACCAGGAGGTCCCTGCACACCCTGAGAAGACAATATTTCAATACAAGCTACATCTAAGATCAGCTGATAGGTAGCATTTCTGCTCACTCCTCTAGGAAAAATGGTTAAATCCAAAGGCATCAAATTTCACCAAACACACTCACTGGAGGTCCAGTCTTTCCTGGGATGCCAGGAGGACCTCTGATGCCAGCTTCTCCCTGAAGTCAACAAAAAACACAGCAATCACATTTCAGAATGACAAAAAGCCACAAATGACTTTGGAGATAAACATAATCAGGGTGTGTCTGACAGCTTGGCCAGTTTAGAATTCTAACAGCAGCAAATATTTTACAGGGGAGTGGGAAAAAAATGTCAAATGCAGTTAAGTTTAGGAGTTTGCTGCTTATCTCAGCCCAAATTGCAATCCTGAACACATCTGAAAAACATTTTGATTGTGAAACAGAATTTGTTCTGTGACAGGATTAATGCCTCACCCTTTGCCCCATGTGGCCTGGTCTTCCACTTAGTCCCACTGCCCCAGGGTAACCCTGTGGAGAAGTTGAGATTTTACCTTTACTTTCAGCTGCAGTTGTATGTCTTTATTCAAAAGTCAAGTTGCAGTTTACATCTGTGTCTGTCAATACCCCTATAATATATGTAGTGACTGAGTGACTGATAGAGAGCTTCGTCACATGTGCAACAACAATCACCTGAAGGCCAAGGTCATCAAAACCAATGAGCCTGTGGTGGACAACAATGCTTCAAATGTGGATGTCACTGCAAAAAAGCTACAAAGTCTAAAATGAGGATGCTTCACACACATCTTCACCCCAGCTGCATCTAGATCTGCACAGTTTTAAGGTGGACACCCAAGATCAGTGCTACCAGTTCAGTGTCTGGCCAAATGTGAAATATGATTAGAATTTGTCCCTGTGTTCCTGACTTATGGAGTAGACAGATAGAAAACATTATGATGTCACAGTGAAGTTGTCCTTTGACCCTTTGGATATAAAATTTCATCACTGTATCCATTCTTCCTAAAAGGCAGGGTACACTCTGCAAGATCCACACAGAAAGGAACAGACCCAGACTTGAACCTGGAACCCTCTTGCTAATTTTGTCAGAATTTGGCTAAAAATGTGTTTTGTGAAAAACAGGTTATCCTTGAGTCCAAGTGGATGTTTATGCCAAATTTAAAATAAATCCTCTAGAGTGTTCCTGAGATACGTTCAAAAGTATGGGATGTGTGGACTGACAACTCAAAAACATAATGCACCTGTCCACGGCTATCAGAGCACAGAGCCATAAAAAGAGACAAACTGGAGTGCACTCAAACCAGAGTATGCAGACTAAACATGATCCATGATGATTGAAGGATACCTTACATCAAATCCTGTTGGTATTGGTAAAAAAAAAAAAAAAAAGGCAAATGTTAAGAATCTGTACTAAGTTGTATTTTATTTTGTTGCTGTTGTCTTTTTTATTCCACACATTGCAACTCAACCGCCGACAGTTTGGTCATAGATTTGGGTATGTTATGCTAGTAGGCTTTGAGGACTGAAGGCTTTATACAATACACAGTAGCGCTCTCCTACATCTGTAAACAGATTTGTATGTGTAAAATCTGTGGACGTAGCTATTTTTATGTTGACATTGAGATTATTTTGAGAATAAAACTTTTCTCTGTGGAATCCTTTGTTTTGGCACACTAAAGCAAATCTTTGTTTTGAGGTCTTTTTGTTCTGTGTTTGTTTAATTTAGTAAATAATTTAATCATAGCTTTTTGTTTTCATCAACTCAGTACATTTTTTTCTCGGGTAACCTTCAGAGTACAGACCTACTATTCTCAAAAGATTAAACAAGTCTGAAAATGTGTTCAAATCAAAGGAAAAAATGAATTTATTATTATCTTTTTTGATTCAGGCAGCTCGATGGCGATGTAAGCAATTTGTAAGAGCCACTTACATACATGCCCACTGGTCCCTGGGGGCCCATCGGCCCTGGTTTCCCCATGAAGCCCTAAATAAAGACATTAAAATAAATTATTCACATATTTATTATTTCATTTCAACCTTCACTGTATGAATTCCTTGTTCATGTGGTCTTTTTTAAAAACACCACAGTTCAAAATGGGAGTCAATACAAGAAGGCAATATTCCTTTAACACAGAAACATGGACAAGTAATGCAAAGTGTACTGAAAATGATCCTGTCTTCATAAACAAGAAAGTAATCTGCCCACCTTCTCTCCAGGTCGTCCAGGGATCCCATCTTGACCTGGTTTACCTGGAGGACCCTGTTGAAGTCACAAATGACTGCTTTCAGTGCATTACAAACTTAATTAATTCACTGGTTTTGGATGGTGGATAGAAGAAGTGTGCACCTACTGGAGCTCCCGGAGAACCTGCCTGGCCTGGAACACCATGCACACCTGGAGACCCCTTCAGGTGAACAGAAGTCACAGAGCTACTTTTAAAATAAAGCACCCACGCTCACAGTCAAAATATCACAAAGACATTGTGAACATGTCAATTAGCAAGCACGCTCTTGTAAACAATGTATTCCTCACTTACAGACTGTGTCATACAGAGTGCCTGCATCCGAGTTAAAAAAGAGAACAACTCACTTTATCTCCTTTCGGGCCAGGAGAGCCAACAGAACCAGGAACACCCTGTGCGCAAGACATATGACATTACCACGTTAAAAGCGAAGTGTTGAGATGGTCTGATAAAGCTGACTAAAAGTAAGGAATCATAGAAGATGAAAAGTTATAAAATGGGAACCTGTGTACCAGGCTTTCCTTCTGGTCCCTCAATCCCAACTCTGCCTCTAAAACCCTGCAATGATCCACACAAACAAATATGCTTTAGTGCTTGATTGTAACTAAAAACCTTCATAAGCTTATTTAGTTTGTTCTTACCGCAATGCCAGGTAGACCAAACACGCCTAGGAGTCCTGTGCGACCCTGTAAATGTAGAAATAACCAAAAAATAATAAGAAAAACAGTCATAAAAACATTATATAATTGTACTGCAAGAATCTGATATTGATTAATCTGAGAGTTTTTACTGTACAGATAATAGTTACCCTTGTTCCTTTGACTCCTAAATGCCCATTTTGTCCTGGGGGGCCTCTGGTACCCTTAAATAAGAATAAAAACAAATATTCATTTTTAGACTAGTTAATAAAAAATTGGCGTTAACTAGTTTTGTGTGAAGTGAAACCAGTTTTTCTAAACATAGTATCTTTACAGTACAGTATCTTTAATAAAATTGATGAAATGACTGAGTATAATTTGAAGGGTGTCACTTGTAAAGATGAACACGCTGAGTTTTTAGGTTTTTTCAGATCAGTGCTTTGGTTTCATGGCCATAAACATTACTGACTTTGTTTAGTCTCACGGCATTAATTAATTTTCAGCAGCAGCAGGCAGCTGTTATTTTTTAGTAAAAAGGCTCTGATAAACTCACTGTCTCCAGCAGAGACTAGCTGGTGAACATAGTAGAGAGAGCATAGTAGAGAGAGTTTTATATTTTAGATTTTAATAGAGATGTTAGGAATTTTACACAGGAAGAAAATATCAAACTACAATTTTAGTTTGATATTTTACAGAACAATATATCACTGAGATGATGGAGGAATTTCTTAAAAGATTGAATGCAAGTGACCAGATCATTGTAAGGTCAGTTTTCACTGTTCATTTAGATACCTTTAATTTTACTTTAGATATACATATGTTCTTATCATTGTAAAGTATTAATGGAAATAATAGTGGTACTAAAATTATATGGTGACAGATATGGCTCTGGTTTATTAGTTTCACTTGACCAGGCAACAATAAACGACTCTAACCTTTGGCCCCTGTTTCCCAACCCCTCCCTGAAGACCAGCCTCTCCATCTTCACCCTGAAGAGACATGACAAAAAAACTCCTTAGAATTATGGTACATGACATGCTCATACAACAACAACATATATGTATAATTCTATAAAATGCAAAAAAATTTTTCAAACTTGTGAGTGTTCAGTTTAATCTTTTAGCTGGGAATTTTTAGTCTTTCAGTTATTTTAACTGACAGAAGTCCTATACTGTGGGTTACATTCTTGGGTTTTGGGGCCCATTTTTGTTGTTTTTCATATATGGTTTGATTACATGAGCATTTCTTTTTATTTGAGATTACAAGTTCATATGAGTGAGCTCAAAGGTTAATTTTTGACATAAACAAATGCCCCCAAATATTTTTTAACTGATAGGTTCACATGCAGCCTTCAGCTACAGCGCATGGTTGTTGTTAACAGCTGGAGTTTGGTGATTACAGTGATGCACAAGTGGCTAAAAGATGCAGATAAAATACAATCAATGGACCTTGAGTTGAATTTGTGTGTGTGTGTGTTTGTGTTGCTGCCTTTCCTTTAAAGGATGAGTGCATATTTTTCTTAAAGAAGCATTAGAATGAAACATGAAAAGCAAACTTCAGAAATACAACACAGACTACTACTTACTACTACTAGTAGTTGTTTTTGAAACTACCTCAAAAACGGCTTTCATGGGGTCAAGAAGTTCACTGACCTATGACTTAGGAAGTTTACATTCTTTTGAAAAACCTGTATGATGTGTATTATATCAGGAATGAACAGCAGTGTCAACAACTGCCATTGCAGAGACGGACTTTCTGATGATATCAGGATACGTACCTCTTTTCCTTGGGGTCCAGGTTGACCTCTGACCCCCACAGGACCTGCACTTCCACGGTCACCCCTCTCTCCCTGATGACCCTGGATACCTGCAGCACCTGGTGGGCCCTAAGGCAACAATAGGTTATCAGAGGTCTCGTCATGAAAATGGTGTTATATTGGGGCTCACTGTGGTCTAATTTGTTTACTGTTGTAATACCAAGAACACATGTAAACTTTTTTAAAGGTTTCACAGTGCTAGCTGCACTCTTTAAATATTAACTGATAGTAAAGTGATTTTATTTAAATACATCTTTACATATCAATCCTCCTTTGTTGAAAGGATAGTTCAGAAATACATATTTTTCTCCTTACCCGTAGAGGAGTTTTTGAGATATTGGCAGAGGTGTGGGCTCAGATTCAGACTCACAGGACTCAGACTTGAGTAAAAAATCTGATGACTTCAACACCAGAGACTTGAGACATCACTTTTGCTTGGGCCTTTTTACTTGAAAATACTTCACACATTCCTCCAAGCCCAATCCACAGACCTTATTGTGAGCAGTTTCATGAAAGAACTATTTTCTTCATGTATCGCCGCAACAGACAGAAATGTGTATCTTCTCACACTAAATGAGAGGCCAGCTGACTAAGCTAATTAAGTTAAGAAACATTACACCTCAGCAGAGGAGGACACCACTGATCTTTAAATCCCGCCCTGCCACAAACACCAAACCTCTCATCCATGAGTAGATGCATGTTTCCTTCTGTGCAGAAAGAAAACAGTTCTTCAACAATCTAGATGGATAAATAGTACTACAAGTAAAAGGTAAAATATGTATTTAACTGTCCCTTTAAATTCAGTATTAATTTGTAATTTTTGGACCATTTAAAAAAGTGCAGTTTTGATTTGACTTTATAACACAAAGTTTATCATTTACCCAATCATTTACCCAATCATTTACCCACCCAAGTGACGTGCACACACACAATAAACCCGGGGCAGCGGGCAACTGTGTGCAGCGCCCGGGGAGCAGTGGGGGTTAGGTACCTTGCTCAAGGGTACCTCAGCCATGGACACCGGTACGGGGAGTCAAACCAGCGACCCACCGGTTACGGGTCCGATACTGCTGATCCACGACTGCCCCATTTCAGCTAACTTGAAACGATTTTGTTTTATTTTACATTCCATCTCCAATGAGGTCTTCTTCTTACTCTGTCTCCTTTCCATCCAGCTTCCCCTTTGTCACCATCCAGTCCTCTGACGCCCTGGACACAAACATCAGATCACGCAGGCTCAGTTTGACTCACATCACATTTAGCTCAGTTCAGTTCAACTTAACCTTCAACTCAGTTAAAATAGGCTTTACTCATATGGTGTCTGCATTAGGTGGCAATATATGAGTGCAATGTCTGTTGTTTTTGTCTTTATTTTATCCCTTGTGGAAACAAATTCCTTAATACAGCTTTAATAATCACGAACCTCAATGTCAATGTTGACGTTCAATTGAAAAAAGAAGACTATGCTGCTTACTTTGCCCCCTGACAATCCTTTTGGACCAGGACTTCCAGACATCCCCTAAAAGAGCAAACAGAAATCCTGAAATATGGATATATATATATATCGGAACAATGCACCTCCTCAAGCCAGCTCAAGTCAGTTGAGTACAAGTCTTCTGAAAAACCTTGCATTGCTGGATGCTAAATTCACAGACCTTTGAGCATTTCACTTTCAAATCTACTTTAACCCACACACACACACCCATGCCAGTATGAAAACATGCTCAAAATGTCCCATTCAATATACTGATAAAAACAAATATGAATAAAAAAATACTACGCTTAAACAGACAACTATGCACTGTAGTCTGAAATTATCATTGTTAATGTTCCAACTGTACTGCAGTTCTGGATGTGGTTTGTCCAAATAACCCAGCAGGAGCCACTGTTCAGCTGTGGGTATGTAGGCCGATAATCACTGACAATCAAACAACTGTACTATGTCTCTATTTCATTATTATTATGTTACTCTAAACTCCTGTAAGAACGTTAGATCGCTAGCTTACATTTTGTGAATTCACTAACCACAGCTCATATCTTCTGAGCATATTCCACTTGACAGTTTTGATTAAAATTTTGATACATTAATTTCCCATCAGCTGTTATTAGCATATTGAATGCTTACACAACAGTCAAGTCTAAGTCAAACCTACAGTATGTTTGTGCCTTCAGTCGACTCAAGTCAACAACATGCAGTCAGGATGCCCCAATAAATCTCTAAAGACTCTCCAGCTAATCCAGAATGCTGCTGCGCGATTACTCACAAGATCCAGCATGACAGATCATATTTCTCCTGTACTGGCGTCCCCATATTGGCTAACTGTAAAATTTAGGATAGAATTTAAAGTTCTTCTCCTCACATATAAAGCCCTGAACGGTCAGGCACCATCCTATCTTAAAGAGTTGATAGTTCCCTATAATCCCACCAGAGCCTTACGTTCCCAAGATGCAGGACTACTTGTGGTTCCTCGAGTCTTCAAAAATAGATCAGGAACCAGAGCCTTTAGTTATCAAGCTCCTCTACTGTGGAACCATCTTCCGGTTTCAGTCCCGGAGGCGGACACCCCCTCTACATTTAAGAATAGACTTAAAACTTTCCTTTTCGATAAAGCTTATAGTCAGAGCTGGCCTAGGCTGCTATAGGATTAGACTGCCAGGGGTCCTCCCATGGCGCACTGAGCTCTTTCTTCCTCTCGCTCTCCTTCTGCACACATTTATGTCCCATTAATGCATGTTACTGACTCAACTTCTTCCTCGGAGTCCTTGTGCTTTCTCATCTCTCAGGTTTCCATGGATCGTGGTCGGACCTCCTGCTGCGGTCCTGCTCGAAACCTACTGCGATTACTACTGTTTAGTCATAATTTATTTTAATTCTCTTGCTACTCCAGCTACTACCAATACAGCTCTACCATTATTGTAGTTACTACTTTTGTTATCATAATCACCATAGTACCTTCTGGATACTTCATGTCATGCAGACCATACTCTAGATCCATAGAAACACACCAAAAAACAGCAACTTTTCTCTGACAGTTATATTTACTCACAGTTGATTAAAGAATACTGCAAGAGGAGTGTACTGTGTACTATTATAAACTATAGTTTATAGTGTAGTAACTGAAAATGGCAACAGAATATTAATATAGAGGTAATAAATTCACATTATTTACCATGGGCCCTTCAATGCCAGGAAGTCCTTTTGTTCCCATAAGTCCTATTTCACCCTGTTACAGAAAATAAGGGCATCAGTATCAGTACAATAAAATCTTGCTTCAATTAGGCCACTTATATTATTGGAATGAAACCTACCACATCCCCTTTTGGACCAAGAGGACCATCACTGCCGGGTTGACCCTTGCAAAAATAAACCAATACATTTTAAGAACATCAGACTTTATTCATTTAATTTTTATTAATCAGGCAACTTGACTGAGAATAGAATCTCTTTTTCAGAAGAGGCCTGAGAACAAAATAAAATCATTCACAAAAACACAATCAAAACACACACAACTGAAAGGAGTTAGTTAAAACAAATACACAAATCATTAAAATCATCAGAAAGCAGCAATTTAAAATAGCTAAGAGGAATACAAGACAGTGTCTAGTGACTAGTCTGAGTATAGTTAGTAGCTTATTCCATTTAAAAGGTGCATAACACCTGCACCTTTGATAATGTGAAGCATTTCAGGGCCATTTCCAGTCTTGTAAGGTCCTGACTATAAAGTCTCAAAACCCTTTATGTCTCATGTAGTTCAACCTGTGAAGGAGTTGGTCTTCTGAAAGTAGTGGAATTTCACCAACCAGTCCCTGCATGCACTGGCATGACAACCAATAACATGTTATTTTCAAGTGTGTGTCTGTGAGTCATGCAGTACCATTGTCTTATCAAATTTACCTGAGTCCCTCGAGATCCAGGTGATCCTGTCTCCCCTGCTAATCCTGACGGTCCCTGTTGGAGATGCAATTAAATTAAAAAAATGACATTAAATAATCCGTACTATATTAAAAGTCCAATAGCTGAACATACTGGAGGGCCTTTACGACCTCGTGGACCAGTTGGACCTTGATCCCCCTGTACAGGACAAAGAAAAACACCAAACAATCATGCTTGTATTTTACTTTACTGACTTAAGTTAAAATGCTTTGAGGAAATATGAAGAAATATGAATTCACCTCAGACCCATTGAGTCCAGGTGGTCCTATGCCACCTGTGGCCCCCGGTGCACCCTGGAAGATTTTGACAAAAAAATGTTCTTTACTAAAAGCAGCTCATGAGCAGCAGGTTGCACTTGAATGAACATTGTCAGGTCAGTAGAAACACTATTGCATGCTTACCACTGGTCCTGAGGGACCTTTCATTCCATCATGACCAGAGTCTCCCTAATTAAAAATGACAAATAAACACTGTGATATATATCATTCAGAAGAATAAATACACAATCACAAACAATAAGAAATAGTCTAACAGGCGTCTTACCTGTGGCCCTGGAGGTCCAGGAAGTCCCTGACTGCCTCTTTTACCCGAAGGACCCTGGTAAACACAAAGTGCAATTAAATTTTAAATGAAGTCAAGTTCATGTCCTATTTTTCAATAAGTCAATTTAAACTGATTTACACAACTGCAAAAACAGAAGAGTCACTTCTGTTATATTTATTGCTGATTTGTATAAATATCCATCAATCCATTTTCTATACCGCTTATCCGTCAGGGTCACGGGGGGAGCTGGAGCCTATCCCAGCTGACTACGGGCGAGAGGCGGAGTTCACCCTGGACTGGTAGCCAGTCAATCGCAGGGCCAACACACAAAGACAAACAACCACACACTCTCACACTCACACCTAGGGGCAATTTAGAATAGCTAATTAACCTAATATGCATGTTTTTGGTACTATGGGAGGAAGCCAGAGTACCCGGAGAAAACCCACGCAGGGAGAACATGCAAACTCCACATAGAAGGGCCCAGACCGGGATTCGAACCTGGAACCCTCTTGCTATGAGGCGACAGTGCTAACCACTGCACCACCGTGACGCATTTCTATAAATGTATTATACAAATTAAATAATTGTATATTTGGGTTGCAGCTCTATACTGCAGTGATACAGTGGAATAATGAAGACAGAAAATGTCAAAAAAAGACAAATAGAAGGTAAATAAAAATATTTTAGAAAAGACATGACACTGTGGTGCAGGCACTGTTGCCTCACAGGAAGAGAGTTCCCGGTCTGGGCCCTTTTGTGTGGAGTTTGCATGTTCTCCCTGTGCCTGTGTGGATTTTCTCTGATTGTCTGACTCTGTGGGTTGTCCGTGCGACTGACTGGCAACCAGTCCAGGGTGTACCCTGCCTCTCTCCCGTAATCAGCCGCCCCCACAAGACAGTTTACGTGTCCAAAAATATAAAGCATGCTGAGCTGAATTAGGGGGAGATCAAGCTATACCTCTAGATTAAGCAAAACCATCCTTTTGGCTCTATAACATGTAGCTCGATGGCAGACTAGTCAAGTGCAAGAAGAGCGATTCAAGGACTGTGGGTCAAACCGCAGTCAACAGTCATAAGCAAACCGGCTGATTTAGTGATAAATGCAAGAAGACCAGTAACACCACATTTTTTGTCAACATGTAAAAAAAACTTTCTTTAAACAGTAATAAAATGTCGATTTATATTTCATCAGCACTGCCTAGGTTAAAGTTTGACATGACTTTTGTGAGCAGAGTGTGTTCTACACAATCTACTGTGGATATGGGGTAAAGGTCTTCACTGTAATCCATTGCAATCCATGTATTCTTCAGCATTAGTATTCCTATTATTAAATGAGTTAACAAATTTCACAGTAAGGTGTGGTATGGGTCACTATATCATCCACAACATTGGCACTGATGGGAAGACTCACATACTGTACCTTTATAAAGTTTGGGAACACATAAGACAGACATGTAGTGCTCCAGATAGCATCTTTCTTGGCTGTGACTCCCATGACTGTAAATGTCCTTGTGTTTCAAACAATATGTCATCCTTTTTGCAATGTACACTTTCTGTAACAAATTTGTCTCCAAGCTGAGATGAGGATATCATGTGGATTATTTCATCAGATTTGTAAAAAGCCCCTTCCAAGCCAAGACATCGTTTCAGGCTCAGGAGAACTTCCAATGACTGCTACACTTCAAGTGTAAAATGGGTTTAGTGTCCCTTTAAACAGAATTGACAAGCTGTAACACTTACTGGAGGGCCAATAGGTCCATCTTCCCCTGGTTCCCCTTTAGATCCCTGGAGGGCACACAAACATTCAAAAATGAAATCCATGAAATTTACAACCATTCTGTTATAAATATGTGTTGTTTAAAGTGACTGTTTTTTGATTGATTGAGATTAAAATTGATAATACATACTGACACGCCTCTTTATGGTTCTATTTTTCAGGCTTTGGGCTCAGCCCCTTACTTCCAGTGAAGGGAAATCTTAATGCTTCAGCATACTAAGACATTTAACATTCAAATCTACTCAATATGCTGCTATAGGCCTATGCTGCCAGGGCACACAAACATGATTCACCAAGCAGTTCCCCCACCTCCCCAGTACCATCTCTACTCCCTCATCTCTACTCCTCTTCTTCCTCTCCCCTCCTCTCGTCTGATCAGATCAACATATAATTCATTATTTTATGTCACTAACTGTGTGTCCACTTCTCCTCGTAGTTTTGTGTCTCTCCTTCCCTGTCTTTCTCTCTCTGTATCTCTGTATCAGTCCATAAAGACATGGTTGGATGAGTTTGGTGTGGAAGAACTTGACTGATCCACACAGAACACTGACCTCAACCCCATAAAACACCTTTGGGATGAACTGGAACAGAGACTGTGACTCAGGCCTTTCGCTCCAACATCAGTGCCTGACCTCACTATTGCTCTACTGCAAGAATGGGCAAAAATTCCCACAGAAACACTCCAAAATCTTGTGGAAAGCCTTCTTAAAAGAGTGGAAGGTGTTACAGCTGCAAAGTTGTCTGCACATTTAAAAAGTAGAGTCATCCCTGTTAGTGTAATGGTAAGGTGCCCCAATACTTTTGTGTGTAGCCACGCATATTTATATGTTAAATTGGATATGCAGCATTAAATGAATTTTACATTGTATAATTATATGATATGCACACAGTATTAGCGATAGCAGTGTTATTTTCAAATAATGTTCCTTTGGTTGAGCTTTAGAAGCTTTCCAGCCACTAGAGGGTGCTGCAGTCAAACATGCCAGGTATCTGCAGCTTACATAAAGGAACCGAGCATCACAGCAGAGAATGCTGATATTTACTATTTTTTTTTAACTTACCTTTTCCCCAGTTCTCCCTCTGTCTCCACTTGGTCCAGGCTCACCAATGGAACCCTACCGTTCAGGACAGAGAGAAAACAAAACGTAATGCTTTTCATAGCAATATCCTTCTTTGCACTTACTCATACCCAGAACTGTTTAGTGCAATCTGCTGGCATCTAAGCAGTGGTTGGCAATTAGACGTCTTTATTGCTACACACTGAATTGTATAATCCCAGGGCTGATGTGAGCTGTAGCACTGTACTACTCCAATGAGAATGTGAAAAGTGAAACAACCACCTCTTGTAAACATAATGAGCTCTAGAGGTGGAGTAAGTTGTTGATCTTCACCTCTGACCTAATATCAATCACAGTAGCACACTGAGTTGTGTCTGGAATTAGTCATTACTCATTACATGATGCACTATATACTGTATGTATTGTGCTTGCCTTTGTGTAGTGTGTCTGACTGTCTTGTATAAATGATTACAGCCTTGTCGACTCCAATCATTCCACAATGCATAGTAACAGTATGTAAATAAACCTAGATGCATAATAAGGATACAGAACAATGACTATTGACTATTGAATGAAACAAACAGCCATAATTGGTTTTGCCAGCAGTTATGACAGTATATAGCCCTCTACACATAAAACACTGTATTATGTGTGGTGAACGGTTACATTTTCTTACACTACATAGCTAAGCTACTGTCAATAATAATAAAGAGCTCAGAGATGTTGAAAATGTTGTCAGGAGTTTAAAAACGTTTTAAGATGACTTTAAGACATCATTAAATACAAAATGTTGATGGATCTGTCTTTATTTGTGGAATATGTGTGGTAATGGCGAACAGCGCTAACAGTGTTTCTTTTAACAACACCAACCAATCTTTGCAGCATCCTTGACCACTACTAATACTACTACCACTGCTACTACTACTAATGGTGACAATAATAATGTTAATAATGATATAAACAGTTTTGAGGTACTTATACTTTACTTGAGTATTCCCATTTAATATTACTACTACTATATTACTACTACTACTGCACTATTTCTAAAACGATAATACTGTACTTTAACTCAGTATTAAATTTGATAACTTTAGTTGCTCCTTTCAAATTCAGATCAATAACACAGAATATGATTAACAAATGAACAATGATCTATTATTATAGGTTAATATAAGACTTTATTAATCCAAGGGCAAAATTCACACATTACCCATAAATATACAGTATCAAGTAATTATAAAAGTAATGACCGTAATTAAGTAATTTAACAATTTAGTAATTTAGCTTAGTGTTTACTATAAAGACTATGTAGGTTAGCTTGAGGGACAACAGCAATAGCTTCAAAGGGAACAAGCAATTCGTCTCCTTGATTTAGTTATATGCTCACCTCATCACCTTTCTCTCCTGGTGAAGTTTCCTCTCCTTTAAATCCTCTGGGACCCTGATGAGAAAACAAAAACAACTGCAAATATTACAGAATGATGTAATGCACTGAGTGACAATTTCTATCTGAATGAGAGTACTGGCTGTTCTGACCTTTAGCCCAGGTGGTCCTGGTGGTCCACGATGCCCATCCACTCCTGGACTGCCATTCCTGCCCCACCTCCCTGCACTGCCAGGGACACCCTTTGGCCCAGGGTTACCCTGACACACACATACAAACACAAGATATTAGGTCATCATGTATAATACAGCTACTGAAATTAGAGAAAGAATTTTCAATTTCAATATTCACCATGTCTCCTCTGTGTCCGGGTATACCTCTATGCCCTGAATCTCCAGGAATACCCTGGAGATGACATTATAATAGCATTAAAAATACTTGACAAGATAAAGTAAAAAAAAAAAGAAGATGGGAGGAAAAAGCAGAAAAAATAGATAAAAATAGAAAAACTCAAGCACATCATATGAGCATGAAGGGTGTTAAACTCACTGGAGGGCCAGGTTTACCCATTTCACCCATGGGTCCGGGTGGGCCGGGCGTCACCTCAAGAGCAAGGATAAATATAAATTAGTAACTTACTCTTAGTATCTCAGAGCCATTCGTCAAACTGATCTACTCACCGGCCAGCCAGCTCTGAGCATTTGATAGAAGGTTGATCTCTGGAAAAATAAGCAATCACAATAGGAATTGAAAATTGTATATTTAATGTGCTCACTTACTAAATAAAATAATTACAGGAAGGATAATAACTGGAGGTAAACAGGGCAGTTAAATCAGTCAGTGTGGCAGTTTACCATGGAATAAAATACAGGCATGAATATTTCACAGAGGCAGAGGCACATGTTAACAAAAGTCCACTGCATACCTACCGCTATACACCACTGCTCTGAGCTAAATACTAACATGCGCATGATAATATGCTCAATGATGTGTACTATCTATCATATTCACTTTTTAAGTTCGGTGGATCAGCATGTTAACATTTGTCACTTAGCACAAAACACAAAGTAGACCAGCAGCTGATGGGAATGTCCTTTCTGTTGCAATTCATCAATCAAAGTATCAAACAAATGAAAATTGTGATCTGCGGGTGGTGCTTCATGAAAAGTCACAAAATATTACCAAAGTCATCAGAAATCGCCATCTGGAAAAGAAACATGAATGTCCCAAATTTAATGGCAGTCCTTCTGTTAAGTTGCTCTTTTTTCCTTTCTCTCCCCTCTTTCCTGTTTCTACTTCCAATGGGTCAATCAACCACATCAATCAACAGCCTTTTTAAGACCGGTCTCTCCTCTCCACCATCCCCTGATTATCCTGCTGTTTTAGTGGTATCCTCATCAGCTCGCCTAGTAAGTTATTCCCCGTGAAGACTGATTCTGGCTTTACCTTGTCTTGTTTTCTTGCCCTGTCTAGGTTCACCTGCCCACGTTCTACCTCTGTGTTTGTGAAGGAACTCTGCTCAGCTCTTTGGATTTCCGCTGGGGGATACTGAGGCCACGTGCACTCACACAATATGTCCACCTCATATTAACTTAGTCAGAATACCTTTTTGTTAGCTAGCCTTGTTTCATCTTCTGTAAGAAGACCTCCCTAAGTTCAGTAAACACTGGTATTTTTCCCAGTCCTGATTTTCTCTTCCCTGATCAAATCATTGCACTTCAGAGTGAGGCACAGCACACTTGTCTTTTCTATCTTTCACTGTAGCTCTGCATCAGGATTTAGGTAATCAATACTATAATGTGATGATGAAATTTCTTCATCCTGTTACACCACTAACTTAACACATTTGGCTCTAACACTTTAATTCTTGTAACTCTTAAGATGGCAGATGGAGCCAAAAGACCGTATGTGATAAAGTGTTGAGAGTACCATGCAGTGGATCTTGTAGTGCTCTGATGGTTTTTAAGTGAGACTGTTCAGCGCTTGCTGTCACTGCACTCTGAAAATCAAGAGAAGTGCCGTCAACTCCAGCACACAGGAGTCCTTCTGGATTATTACACCACCCAGCTTGCCGGCTCCAGGTCATATTTGTCTTGGCGATAGTGCTGCAGTGGAGGTATGAGTGGAGCCCAGCCAACCCTGTCAAGGTGAAACGCATCTTGGCGGAGAGGCCTGGACCTCCCTTAAGTCTCATTGTGTCTCTGAGGACGGAGCAGTGAGAGCCTTCAGTGTACTCTGAGAGAACGGCAACACTGAGGCCTTTCACAGCCAGCTCGACCCAGCTCGTATAGCTGGTCAGAAAGCAAAGCACAGGGCCTGACCCAGGCATGAGGTCTGGATGGGCTCCAGTTACAATGCTTGGCAGACACTTCAACTTTCATTACAGTCTATGAGAGCACAGAGAGCTGTGGCCATCTAAATGCACTGTCGACACACTGGGAGAGGATTACTCAGCCCTGCCTGAAATAGAAGCCCAGTTCCATGTGATCATCATCTATATAAAATCATTGCATAAGCTCTGTATGTGTTCCGTATATGTCACTGATATCAAAGGAAAACTGTATGACTCTAATTTGATCCTCACATTGTCAAGTTTTCACATAAATCAAAGGATAAGTATGGGTCAATATATCTTGATGTCTTGGGCAGTTTTGCTCTGTTCAGTTTTAGTGTTAAACAGAAAGAATTATGACTCAACTAACTTCACATACCATGCAGTGAGACACCATTGCTCTATTTCAGGTGCATTCATACTGCCAAATAAAATGGTTTAGATCATCTGGATAAATTGTTGGCTTGCCTGACTGTCTCTCACCTTATATCAAGGACTATCATTATTATCATCATTATTATACTATCATTATAGTTATTTTCCCTGTATCTTCAATTTCAAGAGATGGTGTACTTTTCATAGACAAAGTCTGCTTTTTACTGAAGTTGACTTCAGGACATAAGGTTTTCTATGTGGGAGTGCCAAACCTGTGACTCTTCTATAGACTGCTGCCACTGTGGCATTGGCATCACCATGCTGGTTTATATGTGTTCACTGAACTGTACAAATTTAGAAATTCTTATAGCTACTATATTAACTAAACAAGTGTTTTTAATCGCAGATGGCTGGTTGGGAATATTGTGGTATTGTGGTATGGGGACAGGGTGACATTAGCAGTCAAGAATAGACAAACGTTGAGAATGTTGGTCTGAGACAACCTCAAGGGTACAAATGAACTAAAAAGGATGTTGACTAGGACTTTGTAATGGTGCTACAGCATGGTCCAAATCCTCAGAGTTCAGCGCAGTTCCAGATGAATTGCAGTGAGGATGTGTGCAGTTAGATTTACCCTAAAAGCAGTCCAGTCCTCCTCAGAGTTCCTCCATAGGTAGAGAGTGGGAAGTCCTGGATGTCCTGGAGGTCCTGGATCCCCTCTCCTCCCATCCATGCCTGGAATACCTTGAGAGCCCTGGAAGAGAAAAAGGAAAATGATGTGCAGTTCATTAATGTAAAAAATGAGAAAATATGCTAGACGCTTGATTTTCCCTGGTACATTAAAAGCTGAAGCAGAGTTGTACTGAGCTTCATGTCTCAAGAACAGAATTAATTTAGTGTTATGTGAAAAGTCCTGTGAACTGCATCTCTCATAATACACCTCAAACACACAAGACCGACTGCATGTGGTTTCAGTCAGTGTTAAACGAGACAACTTCGCTTATTCTGTTGTTATGCTGCTAGGTGTGTAGTCTCATTAAAGAGAGGTAATTTGGGAAATTAAATTAAACAACAACAGGGCACCTTTTCATGGAGTAGGTTAAGGGGAGTTAGCAGGATAACTTTGCTGAGTAACATCTGGAGATCGAGTGAGAACTTTTACCCGTTGTCCTGTGAATTCTGTAAACCTGCTTGCTGGACCAAAGTTCATATTCAAAGAGCTTCATAACTGATATGTATAACTGTTCAAAACCAATCATTTCATTCTTATTTAAAAATACAAAACTGCTTACCTTATCACCTTTAAGTCCAATATAGCCTTCTTTTCCAGCGCATCCCTATAAGAACAATATGGCATTGAGGTATTTTTACCATATGTATATGTATACAGTTTATTGGCAACAAATAGCAAACCTGCTGTCTGGCATCATCTACAATGTGATGCTTTTACAAGGATAAGGTCACTGTGGTCTCTTCAAAACATTATTAATGCAATGTGTTTTGAAAGCAATCTTTCTACCCTGCAATTTTATAAGTTGAATAAAAACCAGTATGAGTCAATTTCACGTGGGTTGATGCAACCACATTGTTTGTACAGAATATCCCTAACCTCCACTTACAACCAAAATATGGGCCCATTTAAGAGAGGCAATTTGAGAAATTACATAAGCCACTCCAGGGAAACTTGCTGTATTGAAAAAAGAAACAGTTTATCCCACTACTGATATTTTGGTACCACCCAAAGTGAAGTTTGCAGCCCCCCCACAGTTCCAGGAAAGGCTGAACATGAACAGTTGAACATTCTGTAAAGTTTGCTCACAAGAGTGTGATCAGAAATCCACCTCTCAAAAGAAAAAAAATAAAATAAACACAAATTGTTGTTTATACATTTCTATATGACTGTGGATTAAACAAATGAGATACAATTTCTTTATTAGTGAGCCTTGAAAGTGGTGGAAAGTGTATTTTTGAACTTTGGATAGAGAAAGGCTAACTGTTTTCCTGTTTCCTGTCTTTATGCTAAGCTAGGCCGACTGCCTCTACTTTACACACAGACTGAGATTGATCTGTATCACCTCATGTCACTCTGAAAAAGAAAAAAATACATGTATTTCCCAAAATGTAATATTTTTTTTAACTTAAAATTAGCATAGCCTTACCTTCACATGTTTGCAATGTGCTCAAGTGCAAAAAGACAAAATATGGACTATGTCAGGGGGATCAAAAAGCTGAAGGTTGTTTATCTTATCTGTAGTGTTCAGTTATTTCAAGATATATGTGAACCTTTTAAAAATTCGGTCAGAACACATTTTTGGTGTTGGTCTTGCTGACAACTAAAAAAAGCTAGAATAACATCAGCCTCATCTTCTAAGATAATGTCCTCAGTTACATTCTATATTTACAGTTTAAGATTAACAATAACGGTTTATGATTTAAACTATATCAAAAAAGGTTCCCTAGAGTAATGTGTCTTATTAATTCTACCCTGAAAAGAGAGAGCTTACTCTTCTTCCCTCTGGTCCTACTGGGCCAGGAGGCCCTTTGTGGACTCGGTAGATTCTCTGGTCAGATCCATAGATAATGTTCCCTGCTCCAGCGGCAGGTTCAGATGGCAATGACTCCTTAAGCTGCAGACTCGAATACTGGCCCTCCTCGTTGTTTCTTAAAACATTGTTTGTCTCCAGTTGTCCTTTAGAAGCCATTGATGGTATCATGTTCTCATCCATCAGTAAGGTGACATTATGAGCTTTTATCTCAGACACTTGCGTCAGTGAATCAGGAAACGCTAAGCTGACTTCAGTATCGAAGTTTGCAGCACTTTTTTCTATGACATTTTCATTTAGCATCCGGACGTTTGGAGAGGATTCAGTGCTCCGAAATCTTCCGTCTTCATTGTTAGTGGGCGACATGATGTGATGTTCATCAACAAATATAAAGCCATGACTTTGATCTGTAGCATCTTGATGGTTGTGGTCCAGGGGGTTTCTCTCAGACAGGTGATCCTGAGAGGACAGAGGAAAGAAAGAGCAATCACAAAGCTGTGTCTTCAACATCAGATATGTAACTCTGGAAAATAGATAGCAAAAGTGGAATAGGCTGAGAAGCAGATGCAGTAAGTAGGTTGCATTAGCATCCCTTACATTCACTCTAATTAAAGGCAGTGCTCTCTACTCATTGCCTTATTGTCACTGCTGCCAAAAATGTCAAGTTTAAGGGCCCAGAATGTCTGCTGCCTTGTTCAGTAAATACTGAGTACAGTAAACTGACTGTCCGTATTAAAGAGGAGAGTATAAACAAAGGTAAAGTGTGGACACACTCTACAGGATTTCTCTGCCCATACTGCCCAAAAAGATCCAAAATTTAAGTTCTCCCAGATGAGAACCTGACTCTTTTGCCACACCACCCAATTTAAAATGCAGCAAAATATCCCAAAAACTGCTGGACAAACCTGTGGTGGATATTCATCGTCCAGCCTTGCCCACGAAGAACATGTGTGTATGACATGACATGGTATCTTAAAAAAATGTGGTAATGTGTGGATATTCACGATCCACAGAGGATGATTTGTAATCCTGTTGGTGATCCCCTGACTTTTCCTCTATCTTTTTCACTTTGGGCTGAAAATTTACACTTGTGCACAAAAAATATAAACACATAATGGTTGGTATACAATGAATATATTCAATTTCAATTTCAATTCAGTTTATTTATATTGCGCCAATTCACAACAAAAGTTATCTCAAGACACTTTGCAATCAGAGCAGATCTAGGCCAAACTCTTTAATTAAATTTATATATGCTCTCCAAATGATGATTTTCCTTTATTTCTGTGGAACAAATACTGCTGTTTAAAAGTAAAAATTCAAATTCATATTCTAGAAAACAAGTCACCATGGACATGTGGTGACAGAACTCAAAAAACTGGCAGCATCATGGTTTTCGAAGCAGGTCACTAATCCGGGTCTGCTGATAGACTTCAAAGACAACCTGCGATGCTCAGCTGAGTGGCATAAACAGTGGCAGAACACAGAGGCAGTACAGCCATGTTAATATTCTACTTATTCAGCAGCACACAATGCTCCTTTATCCTTGACAATCTGCCATTGTTGCTCCAGCTCTCCCAGCAAGCAGATACTTGATTGCTCTGCACCTGAGCCTATTTGTCCAGCTAATCTCCTCCACACTGCTCATCACTGTTCCTCTGACAGACTGGGACCAACATATGAAATATCTGAGAATCAAAAACAGAGCAAATCCTAAACCAACACTAGCGGAAAGACCATGACCACACTGAAGCTGAGGAGGTATGCGACACACAGAAACCAAATACACTATGTTTCTATAGAGATTCCATAGAGTAATATGGGATCTTTGCAGAGACGGTTCAGAAACAAGAAGGTTCATTTCCTGTATCCATGTCACGTGGGGTTCACCACTGCCCAGCCCCTTTTCAATGGTAAATGGTTCTGATGGTTTTGCCCAGTAGTCACCAAAGTAAATACTGGACCAGTCTTTGATGGCCCACATATCTTCTGAACATTCTGACAATTAAATGATGGAGAACCTGTCTCTGCCTCAGCAATACACTCTTACAAGATCAGATCTGGAGATCTGTAGGGTGTGTATTAAGTCAACAGGTAAAAATGAGTCACAAACATTTCATTTTTGACTGTAGTCTGGCTCAGTTTGTAATGGGTCATCTTTTGGTATAGAGCACCTTTGATCTTAGTTGTGTCAATGCTTGTATATATATTTATCATATGGGTGAGTCTGATCAGTAACCACATACAAAGCATCATGATAAAACACAATGCAATGTTCATGTTCATACATGCTCTTGGCTGTAGTTATTACTTTGATGTCTTAAATTGGGGATTTCAGGTTCCAATCTTAAAAATAGGCCTGTCTGTATTATGCCTACTTGTTAGGATTTGACTGACTTACGATGCTGACAAATAATACAAATTTGAACAGAAATCAGCAGAAGCTGAGAGACACTGGGGCATATTCGCTAAGTGTAGATTGGATTAAAACAGGCTGGTTTACTCATGTACTGTGAGCGATATGTGTATCAGAGATCTGTATAAGGCACACAGGACACAGAATAACCAAAAAATTTTTGGCATGTGATCCATTGACATTTACATTGCTGTTGTATTCACTGTTGCTGGTTCGGCATCAGCATGGGGTGACAGCAACTGTAAATTCCAAATTGTCTTAATAATCTAGTGGTAGCATTAACACATTAAGCTGAATGTTGCTTTGAATCTGATGAGAACTGAATGCAATGTTTGTTTCAAGCTATGGAAAATGACCAACAGTATACTGCGATAAGTATATAGAGCATATAAAGAAAGGTTTCATTTAAGGCAAAACTGGCATGGGCAACAATGAATTAAGCCATCTATACATCTGGGTAAGGAAATGATCTCTGTTGAACTACACAGCTGGGCAAACATTCCATCATGTGGAGCTATACATAAAAATCAGGGTGGTTTTGCAGAATCACCAAGCTGAGGATTTTGCTGGAGGGTTGCGCACAGAGATGTGTGGAGGGAAGTCAAGAGGTGTTGTTGTAGATACTGTTGTTTTGCTTGGATGGAGAATTTCCGGCACCAAGTTTTCACACCAGCTCACATGCTCTTGCTCTGAGCATGCTGTTTTAGATCATCAGAGAACATCTGATCAATTGCACATATGTGCTGGCAGGGAGCAACGTGCTTCATATGGATTGATTTCAATCATCCTCTATGAATACAAGACTTGCTGGAGTATTAAGAGTAGTAAGTAGTAAGAACCATTACAAAATCGCTAAATTAACTCCAACTTGGCAAGAACAAGCATCAATCCATGGCAGTACAATGATCAGTACAGGTCAGCTCACTGAAAGTCTCCTTCTGACTCACTGATATTAACTCAACCTGCATCCCTACACTTTCTATTAACACTCTGACCCATCCCTTAAAGTACATACCATATCTGCCTGTTGCCCATCAACAGTCAGCCCCATGTGGAGAGGGTCCTGCAGCCAAAGGAAGCACAGCACGCAGGTTAACGTAATCCACATGTCTTCAATCACTGTAGCAGTACTCAAGTCAAGCAGAGTCCACAGCCCATATGCAGTGCACTGGCCCTGTCAGAGCAGGAGCTGCAGGCTTTTCCCCTCCTCCAGCTGTCCCTCACAGACCCAACAGAGACACACCCTGGACTCTGTTGCCTTACACAGTAAATGCTGCTACACCCCAAACTATTCAATCAGCCCTGAGGAGAATGGATGCTTATCTTATGTACACAGGAAAGATACTGCTGCTGTCACATCAAAGCCTTGTGACATACTGTTATCTCCATAAAGTTGAGGAATTTTAAAACCGCTTTCCCTACTGGCATCATTCCATGTATGTTAAAATCAAATCATCCGTGACCCACTGCAGGATCAAAAGGTAAATGGATACAGGCAGAGAAACAGACTGTAAAGCAAAAGATCCAACTAAACAGAATACCATCAAAATGTCAAATATGAGAGTATACTAACTTCTGAAAGATGAAAAACGTGAAAAACAAACATTATGAAAATAAAAACATCTAAATCATTGTGATCCATTGACATGTATATAGTTGTTGCATGTTGTTGGGCATTGTTGCTTGTTCTTAGCTGTACATCTATTTTTATCTCTCTCTTGTAATTTGCTCTTGGAACTGTTAGTAACACTGAGAGTAACTTAAAACCAGAGGCAAATTCTGTGTACAACTGACAAATAAAGCTTCTCTGATTCCTTAAATTAAAACAAAGCTTAGTTTGAGCATAGCTGCGCAAGCTAAAATGTCACGCTCTGCAGCAGTTTGATGGTTCACTTAAAGGGTCGGTTCACCCAAAAGTGAAAAATCTCATTCTCTACTCATCCCCATGTTGATGGAAAGTAAGGTGAAGCTTCTTAGGCCACAAAATACATTTGCTTCACAACAAAACCGAATGGAAGCATTCTCCTAAACAACTCAAGAAGAACTATTGAAATTATATATTTCTCAGACTTAAATTTATTGTGTTTTTTTTAAAACATTTAATGTACCCAGAATATCTGAACCTTATTTACAGTTGTTTACAGTTGTTAGCAACACTTGCTTTCAGCAAGTTTCATTACATTAGCTGGCATCAAACATAATTAGACAATTTTCCATAATAATATATTGTTAAAGGGATTATCAGTGGTCTCCAGAAGTTTTTCATGTAATATGAGGCTTCCTAGGATAAAACCAGAGAAACATCTTACTAAGGGTAATTTGATTTATATAGAAAAAAAGTTTAGAGGAGACCTACAGCAGCCTAAATCAAAGCACAGTGAGTGCTGGGGTCCTCAGAGGATTTGAACAGTGGGATCAGAGGTAAGAAAGAGAAACTACATCAGCTACAGTCAGAGTGAGGGGATCACATTGAGGGTGTTTCTCGTGAATGAGGCTTTCATTGCTTGACTATATATTGTGTTTAAGAGTGAAATCCCTTAGCAAATAAACTGCTTTAAGTCCCATCACAAATATACACAGTCTAACTATACGAGCTCTATTGGGTAACTCTGTCAACACAAGTCCAATATATATGACATGTGGTTTCTATTACAACACAGGTCTAGGACATGATTGGTTTTCTCATGGAAGGTTTATGTCAGGTGTGAAAAGGACACAGACTCAACGTTGTAATAATGTTTCTTGTCTCACACTCTGTATTCAGCCGAAGCTGGCTTCACCAAATTACAGGCCAGAGTATGATCTGAGGTCTAACTGGGCTGATGATAGAAAAGTGCTGCCAACTGAAAGGAGCACAGACATCTGGGATACAGCGCACTATGTCCTGTGCCAAGAAATGACAAGTAGAGCTCAGAGCCTTGACTCATACCATTGTACATATGCTAACAGATTTGCACTACATTTTTTTCCCTGCTCAACCTTTCTTTGGCTACACTCGCAATCAAGGCCTTCACGGTTCATTGTGAATGTTTCTGCGTAGTCTAAAACGTAACGCTCATCTGATTACTACTGTACAGTAACAACTTTAGAAAAAACAAAGCTTCCTTTAAACTTTGGTGGTTGGCTATGGTTTAGCCTATATAAGGTTGATTTGTCATCATTGTCAGGAAAATTATGACATCTGAATGATATTAAATTTACATAATGGCATCTAAATCTTAGCCACAGCAGCGCTTTGAGCTAGCGTAGAATGCTCATCATGTTCAGTTTACCATGATGACATTTGCTAACCAACTGGTCGGGCAGCAGTCATTTAGGCTCATCAGGGGAGGTGGCAGCAGTGTGCAGAGTGCAGAGACAAAAAGCTACAGTTTCCAGCAGCTTTCAGTCTGTGCAGGAACTCACAGTAGCACTCAAATCCTGATCAATCTGATTTATTAAAATGCTATATCAGACCCATCTATCAGTTTGTACACAGACTGCAGTTGTTTTAATTATTACAGTGTAGCCTATTAAAATGGCATACTAGCAATCTGTGTTTTCTCACAGAATCATATCACTTTGGTGCTGTATAGAAAACAGCTGAGCAGACTTATTCACAGTCAAACATGGAGGGACGAAACACTACATGACAGCTTTCGTTATTGATCTGTCAGATCAATGTCAATGTCAGATCTGGTTGTCAAATCCGGACAGATGTTATTTTAACGATCCTCACATCACACTTATAACATGAGTTAGTGCTAGATAATTCAACAGTTGAATCAGTCCAATGTTAATATAGGCCTTCCCTCACAATTATGATGTAACGTATGCATATTATAAAATGAATGTATCTGTTTTTCCAAGCATTACTTACTACTAAACTTTTACTGGAACACTTTGTGAAACTGAACTGTCTGAAATATTGTCTCTAATTCATGTTACTGTCAGATTAATAACTAAAATATTTACTCCTTTATTTTGTCCTTAAATTTGTTCAAACTTAAAGATTTCAAGTTTGCCTTCAAATACCAAAGAGCCATAAACATGGCATGGACTGAACTTAAGGCATAAAGATTTATGGGACAACCTCAAAAGATGAGTAAAGTGAGACCAGGTGGATTTAACTTCCAGTTAACCCATAAATGGGGACGTCATCCATGAAAACATGAAAACCTCTTTGACCAACCCTGTTTGATGTCCTCACATCTTTGCTATACTGTGATGGCAGACCATTTACTGACAAAAGGAGCAAAAGGACCAAGGCTTATTGTTCTGCAAACATGCAAGTCCACAAACCTTCATAATACAGAACTGAAGCAGCCAGTCTGTAAGTAAGTGTACATTTAAAAAAAATGTAAATGTACACTTACAACACCTGTCCTGAGTGTTGATTTAGATTTGTCCACAAAATAAACAGAATAAGACTCAAGTAAGTATGTACATAATAATCGACAGCACACATACACTTGTAAAGAATGGAACGTGAGTCTCTGCTCAGAGCATGCTGAGAGACTAATCGACTGGTACCCAACCCTCCAAGGTGTTGCAAGATATGTTTGACTTGCAAGATGATTATTAAGACAAGACAGAAGACAAAACTATGTTTTGGTAACTTTGTATTGGTTTACCTTTCTAAAAGTTTCTGAAAACATCCATCCACATGTGCATCAAGCCATGTTAAATAAAACCAGAGCATATTCATATTCTGCTATAGAACACAGAGCTCATACAGCATGAGGGCTGGGTCAAATATGTATTTCAGACTGGTCATAGACTGGGACTATGTATATTTTATATACTATATTCCATATATTCGATAAACATCTTTTTCTTATTAGTCAGATCATTAAAATGATTTGCCACAATAAATACCTTAACAAGAAGCACGAAGCAACACATTTATTAAAATCAATTTGTTTCCACTTTAAATTGTTGTGCCTCATCGCTATGTTTAATTATGTGCATCATATGGAATAGCACTCAATTTCACTATATTTTGCACAGTACAATGACAATAAAGGCCTTCTACTACTTCTACTTCTGATTGCGCCAAATTTAATACTTCCCTGAGCTGGAACATATTCAATCATTTTCAGTTATTTGGAGCTTCTCAAACCTTAGCAGAATCCTGCATTTCTGTTGATCTGCTGAGGGGCTCAGGGTTGTATTGGGCTATCACAGGAATTATTATCCAGTGCACCGGAAAAGCTTTTGACCTGACAACATATCTGTCATTCTGACTAACCTCTACACAGCTGGGGTGGAGCCCAGGGGTACTAATGCAAGTCTCAACAGCCTAAAACTACAAATCAACACCAAGGACACAGATATAAACAGCTAAACAGAGGTCATGCACCCTGACTCTCATAAAGGAGTTTGTGATAATTGTTTTAATTATTGCAACAACAAAATGCTATTCTGTGGATGAAATTTCATTAAGCTTACAAAATGTTCACCTTTAAGTTGGACTGTACCAGAGAGCTCTGGTCTCATTTAGGGCAGTTTGTGGCAGTGTTGTGTTTGGCTTGCATTAACCTGTTCTTTGTATCCACCTATATTTCTGTAAGCATTAAACAAACTCAAAGGGTTTTTCCTGTCATCAATGTGCTGCTTTTATTAACTATATTAAAGTGACTTTTTCTGCTTCACATCTAACAGTGAGGCCATTCACTTAAAGAAAAGGCAGCTGCTTCAAATAATGAATGATATGATGAAGATTCAATACCAAAAGCTATAGTTTCACTGAAGGTTTTACACAAATAATCACTTTCAGCACTGCCAAGGTGTATTTACTGCCTTAAAGTAAACATATTCCGAATCAACAAGATACTGATATTCATGAATATTCATGGTGATCTTCTGACCTTTCTTCAAGTCAGCAGGGCTTCAGCTTTTAAATCTTAAAAAGATCATGGGAAAGGGACACAAATCTAAAAGAAACTGAGCAAAGTACCATTCACTATATCCACCAACAAGTATGTCTGTACTAATTTGCATGTTTAATTCATACAAAAAAATTCTACACTTTATGGTTTGGGGGTTATGTGATGGACTATTTTTTGCATGGCAGCAGTGACTTCCTGGATCCTGGAGTCTTGTTGCGAGGTTACCAGGCAACCAGTTGTGGCTCCAGGCTGGTGGTAGCTTTATATTTACTATAGAGTTATACGAGTGACGTCGACCCTTGATTTCATTTGACTCTTAGCAAATAAGTGTATTTCCAAAAATGTTGAACTATTTCTTCAATGAAAATGAGTCTTTATGAAGAACACTTTGTGACCTTTGTGTAAAGGAATGTGGTACCTCTCACCACAGTGGCAGCTGGCAGTAGGAGATCAACAGAAGACAATAGAAAACTATACGTGATAAAATAATCGCACAGCAATGTCTACTTTTGGCTAATCAAGTGATTTTTTGCATTAACAAAAGGGTCAAATGAGTATGCATGGGTATGTACGTACTATGTAATGAGAGGTGGGGGGGGGGTCGCCTGCATCAACATGGTCTAAGGCACTTTTTTAAGTTTGATTTAGATGTGTGCAAAAGTTGGTTCCTGATGTGTAAGTAAGTGAAGTAACACACTACATATCAAGGTACTGCATCACACAGTTCCAAAAATCAAATAATAATGAAAAGGGACTAATTATCTGCTATGTTCAATAGTTTGTAAAAGGGTTAATGTAATCAAATATAATGGAGGAACAGTAATGCCAATATAAAGAGTATTATAAAATCTGGGCAACTTAATATCAGGTCACAGTATGTATTGTCATATCCTCCAACCCTAGGCAGCAGTGTTAACAACAACCTGAACAAAAATTCAGAAAATAGCATTATTATTCTTGCTGACTAGTAGGCTATTTCATAAGAGGGAATGAATAAGTATGTCTGGACATCAGAACCGCCACTTTAACCCCCCACTGAAGAACACACGCCTTTAAATGAAGCAGTCATGTCTAAAAGGGACTATGAAGTGCAGTGAAGGGAAAAAATAGATCAGTGCAAGCACATCTTTAATCATCCACTTTCTCCTCGCAGATTTTCCCAACCCACATAACCGTCTGAACCACGAACCTTCAGACTCCCACCACTCTGAAAAGTACGTCCTCTGTTGAGCACGGAAAGTTGGCAAATATCAGTTGAGTGTGGATAGAGGCAGCACTGAGGATGCAGCTTGAAGAATCACTAATGAATGAACACAGGGCCAAACCATAATTCTCCTGAGGGTGGGTTTATCAGAGCCAACACATCCTTCAGCATTTGCATATTAACACACAAGACATACTGCTGTCATGCACTCAGTGCTGTACAGGCCTTGTTTTCATGCTGCTAATGAAATACTACACTTCCCCATTAGGAAACATAAAGTCAGACCTTCAGAAGAACAAACTACAAATCAGTAAAAGGAGTTTAGTTTCTGTTGTAACTGACTTCACAGAACACACTTCAGGCCATTCATTCGCTATTTCCTCCATCTGACACTTCTCACTTCTCAGCACTCACTGTGTTAAAGGCATTATTCCTGCAGTAACAGATGTACTATAGAAGCACATGTTGTGAGCAAACACAGCACCACTATCCACATATGAGCCATCACACAGGCAGGACTCAAACCTAAATCAGCATTTGACTGAATGAATACAATCCATTCCATCAACTTTGACATAAAACGTGGATGACTTGCAATTTTCTACTTCTGAACTCAGACAAAACTTGAGTTGTAGTGCTGGGCCCTGAATATCTTAGAAACAAATTATAGGCTTAGACTGCCGGGGGATCTGCCACAATGCACTGAGCTCTCTCTTCCTGTCCCTCTCCTTTGTGCTTTCTCTTCTCGCAGGTTCCCATGGATCATGTTTGGACCTTGTAGGAATGACCACAATTACAGCTGGTTGGTACAGCAAGAACAATAATCCAAGGCAGGTTTAAGGTGTGTCACAGATGTGGTTCTTTTATTCATCCATCTTGGCAAACAGCACATAGTCATCAGAACAGCAACAACACTCATGTTGTTAAAATGGCGCCTATATATAGTGTGTCTCAGCTAATGACCCTGGAAGATACCACCCACAGAAATCCACTGCCTGCCAACGTAAGTAACCCACCATTTTATATATACATATATAAACATATTCAGTAACCTATACACACCCATTTACATCAACTATTACTAGAAAACAAACACACCTAAGTCACCTTACATTTGTTGTATTACACTGCACACATATCCATCACCCCACATCAATTCAGACTTGGTTTTCCCCTGGAACTATAAAATCTGTGTCCGTTGCCTGGGGGAGCCACAGCAACTATCAGCGAAGTCAAAGTCAGACCCGAAAAAGAACAATAAATATAATGATAAATATTCAATAAATATATCCATATAAATGTGTAAACAAGCAATGTGTTAAAATGTATTGCGCAAATCTTCAATAAAGTGCTGTTGCTCTTAAAGTGCCTGTGCAGTTATTAAAGTGCATATGTAGTCATACTCAATCTACATACTCAAGCTATATGTGCAAGCCAGGTGACGATGTACCCGTCGTCACAGACGTCCTCCTGTGGTCCTGCTTGACAGCAGTAAGCAGTGAAAGTCAGCAGTGCACACACTTCTTACTGTGGACTCACCCACTGTGAGGACTCCTTATCAGCAGATCCCTCTGCACTGTTAGATGACTCATGGGACCTGGTACCAGAATACATGTTCTAAATGAGCAAAGAGAGGAAGATGTAATACATAGATTTACAATGTTAAAACAATAAATTCAAGCAGCACATACCCAGGTTAAAGCCCAGGTCTCGTGTTACTTTGAATTTCATAATTTAAAATACAACTGATAACTTAGAGTTTAAGGAAATTACTGTTTATTCCAACTTGGCTCTTACTTTTGCACATTATTTCATTAGACTTGACAAAGAGTCACAAGAGCCACAAAGGAGATTGATCTGTTTTCACAGGCTGAGTAGTCTCCCTTATGAATGCAACTTGATGTGTATGAAGTTCAGTGTGACCCTCCTACCCGGAATGCGTTAGAGGCTGCTGGGTTGCAGCTGGGCCGATGAAGAGTACAGTGATCTCTGGCAGCGTCTGGATCCCCCATCACAAAGGTCAATTGTCTCACAGCACCCTGAGGACACCAATAGAAAGAAAAAGTTATAGACCAAAGGCACAGGAAGCCCCTCCTTTAACCTACCTCTCACTATATACACTCCACTTTACACATAAGTCAAGGTCAGGAGGTTTAAGTTAGGACATGGACCAATGCCCATGCAAAATCACTTTTGCCAGAATCTTTTGTTGCTGACCATGACTTGAAGTGTCACTGCTGAGCAGTCACTCAGGTCATATCACTTAATGCAGACTCTTTCACTGAATACTGAAAGAGCAGCCATACACGAGAAGTGCATATCAGCAGTGAAGCCAACAGTGTTATTAAACTCTGGAGCCCTTAAATTCACCTCAAATACAGAAGAGATTAAAAAGATGTCATGTTCAAATTAAGTACAGTTCAGCTATGACAGGTTTTTATCAACAATGATCAGCTGTAGAAAGTAGCACGTTTACAGTTAGATATTAGCTAGTCAGATATAGATAGTTAGATATTTCATTTCACTCAAGTATTTCCATTTCACACTGCTTTATTCTCCAACTCAGCTACATTTCAAGACATTTCTAGAAAACGGGACTCATTCACGTCCTTCTATTAAGTTGAAAAGTGCTACTTCAGTGAGAAGTACAAGTGAAGGATATTGTGAGGTGAGAACCGCTTCAAGTGCAGTTTCTTGTCAATACTTCTGTAGGCTTACTTGAGTAATATTTTGGAATTCAAGACTTTTACTTGTAACGTAGTATTTCTATGGTTTGTATTGCTAACACTCATTCTGTGCAATAATTCATGTACCACGTGTCATGTCAAACAGCACTCTTCCTGCACACAGCTCACTTAAAGAAAACAGCATAAATGTCAATTTTCCTGAAGTAACTGACTCACAATTAGAAGTATTTTCAGTAAACAGTCAGAATACAATCAGGCTTTCTCTGAAGACACCAAGTGGCAAGGGAAATCTGTGAAATCAATACAGCCTTAAACAACCATCAATTAGTACCAAACAGCACTAAATGACATCATGTGACTGATACACGAAAGAGATATACAGTATATTTCCTTACTTCAAAGGGTGTCTCAAAACCCTCCAGGCTGCCTCCGATCATCAGTAGGCCATCATTGGAGATACCCTGCCAAGGATAGGCCCAGTTCACTCTCTCCACCAGTAAACAGTCCACGTAAACCTCCAGCCAGAGTGGGGAGACACCTAGTGATACTTGGTGCCACTGGCCATCACACAGAGACTCCACTGGGAATCTATAGTTGATCGAAGGAGGATATATAAAGTTAAAGAAGAGACATTCAGGAAATAAGCTGTCTAAACTAAAATGCAAAGAGTGAGTTAGAGCTGGCTGTACATAGGGAAATTCCCACTTGCAATAAGTGGGTCTTATTTTTTCTAGTTTTGGCCATCATTTCCTTCAGTTGGGGCAGCCGTGGCCTAGAGGTTGGAGAAGCGGCTTGTGATCGGAGGGTCAACGGTTCGATTCTACCACTGGACGGGCAGGAAAAATATGGGTGTGGTGGAGTGATTAATGCGAAAAACGCTCCCCCCCTCCATCAGCCGGGTGATGTGCCCTTGAGCAAGGCACTTAACCCCCCAGTATGCTCCCTGGGCGCTTGATGCTGCCCACTGCTCCTGTGTGTGTTTCACTGCATGTAATTTGCAGGGTGTTGCATGTGTGTGTTCAACTAAGGATGGGTCAAATGCAGAAGACAAATTCAGTGTGTGTATGTAAAAATATATATACTGTCAATAAAGCTGATTCTTCTATTCTTCTTCAGTTATGATTGGCTTTGTAATGACAGTAATTACTGAGATCTGGGAATATGGTGATAGGAAAAAAGTTTGACAGCAGAGTAACAAACACTATATGGCTGAAAAAGTACTTGTATGACTACAGCAGACTCATGCTTTAAGTTAAAGCTGTCAATAATTATATCAGCTACTAGTAATCACTGTGCATTCTGGGTAAACTGAGACTCTTTTAAATTCAAAAGCATGGCTGGTCTTGGTTTTAGTTATATTCACTCATGTCATGCACTGCAGTTGTTGTGGTTAATCATACTCGTATTCCCGGTGTTGGGTGGAGATGAAGGTCAGTGAATGTGGGCCAAGGCGGAGCTGCAGATGGATGTGATGTTGGGCATTTAAAAGAGTCACCACACTGCTGTCCTCCTTCTGAGAGCTGTGCAACTCAATCAACAGACTGAACTCATCAGAAAACCTGCAGGAAAGACACATACAGACACTGAGGAAATGATGACATGCATGCCTTGTCCGGAACAACTGTAGTCAGGACACGATTAACTTAGCTTAGCATAAAAACTGGAAGCAGGTTAAATCAGCTAGCCTAGCTCTGGCCAAAGTTCAGAAATACACCTACTAACACCTTTAGAGCCGCAACTCTTATTTCAGTAACAATGTAATCTATCAATTAATTTACTGATTTAAAAATTTAATTGTTTGGTCCATAAAACATCTAAAATCTCAGAGCACAAGGTGACATCTTGAAATTGTTCTTTTGTCCAACCAGCAGCCCACAGACATTCCATCTACTACATAATAGGAAGGAAAAGTAGCAACATCTTATCTTTGAAAAGCAAAAACTATCAAATTTTCTAGCATTTTTACCTGACAAATGATTTAAACAAATACTTAATTTTCAGAATAAATTGTCAGCTGCCACATACTTTCAGTCAACAAATAGATTAATTAATTGTTTCAAGGTTTAAAGAAAAAAGACAATTTGTGCACAAACTGAAATGTAAAAATGAAGAAACACGTTAACTCAGAGCCAGTGGTATTATTTTCTTTCTTTTCTTTTTTTTTTTTGGAAACTCATTAAGGAAAAGGAAAAAAAAGGAAAAAATGTACCTTTGTCCAAACGCCTGCTGTGTAGCCATCATAAGACTGCCATAAAGGCCAATTTGGAGAGTCGGACAGCTCAGACTGTCCACTGAAAGTGACACATCGGTGGTGTTGATTATGATCTGGAAGAAACGCCGCAACAAGTCTACTTTCTCTGTTGAAACACCAGAAAAACGTGAAATGGTAACTAGACAATTAACTTGAGCTTGTAATGAACTAAAGACAGAGAGCATTCTTATGAGTTGGTTACTATAAGGATGTTATTTTAGTATTTATGGTCCTTCTGTCACATAGTGGCCACACCAAACATACACATGGTTTCTGAGAGGATCCTGTGTGTGTATGTCCACTAACGGATGTGTCGGAAGAGCACTGTGCTTGATACGTGATTTGACTTCATGTTTTGCATCAGGAGCTTACATGTGTGGGCATTACTGTTTAGAAGTCTGCTAACTAAAGGTCTCAAATGCAACTGTATATCTCCAGTTGTGGTTTACAAGCGGCAACAGATGAGAAAGATCTGACAGTAACAGAAAAAATGTCATAACGACAGAAAAAGTTCCATCAACTTTGGATTTTAACTGGGAAGGTGTAATGTTGTGAAATAATTGCTTAGATGATCTGAGATGTCTGGGTGTGGATATTTAACTGGTAACTAGGGCTGGGTACTGTTCACTTTTGAACCGGTACTGGTACCCTGAATTCAGTACTGGCATCCAAAGGTATCCACTTCATTACTTTACTCTCTAAGTCAGTTATTCTGCAATGCTGATTTAGCTGACTGATTTATGAGTCGTTTCTTCATAGTACTCATGTAATTTGGTCGGTACAGTTAGAAGTACCGAGTTTGGTACCAAGCCCTACTGGTAACCAATAATGAGAGGCTAATACCTGGAGGGTAAAGTCTCTGTTCTTGGTATCAGTGAGGAGTCTTGATGCTGCATTTTGTACCAGCTGCACGGGAGCCTGGAAAGATGGATGCCCATATGAAGAGAGGTCTAGTGACAGTCTTCAAATATGTAATAGTCAAAGTGGCTATTGTTGAGACTTTATACAGTATGTGTAAATGGATACATTTTTTATGCGTTTGCTGTTGTATAACCTAAAAAAAAAAAAAAAAAAAAAAGTCACATTCTGCAGCGTCTCCTGACTCCTGACCCAACCTTTGAACTTTTGTTACATGCCACTGCAAAATTAATGCACTCATTTACCATGGTATGACAGTGAAATCCAATACCCGCAGTAGGGGTTAATGAAGTCTTAAGAGTGTCCATTCATTTCTCACTGAATGAGCTCAGGAGAACTATAACAGCCATGGAGAAAGGAAACACATGCATGGCCACTGCTGAAGAACTCCACAGTTCAACAATGAGTGTCTGCGAAACTAAAAGCACATCCACAAAGAGTGTACTGTCAAAATCTTATGTTTCACTGATTGCTATGAAGATACAGAGACAGCATGTCCAGAGAGGGTTCTAAGATGAACATGCAGGAGTGAGACCAATCACATACATTTCAACCAGCATTTTAATTATTGCATAACACATAATTTTGGATTTGAACAAAACTCAGTGCGCATATTCAGGAGACAGTGAAGGATGTCTCCTGTGAGTTTAATCAAAACTGCTCTAATGCATTTTGAGTCCCAAGCAAATATTTGATAAACTATGCCCACTTACACCAATCAGTATAGCATGCCAAATTATGGTTCATTTGGTTAATACTCAAAGGATGCACACATAAACTGTGATAGCCCTCTTCCCAGAAACGGCCTGTAGACCCAGATTTATGATGACTGGACAAATAGTTAGCGAGTTATGGCCATTTTCTTCCGAATCCTTTGCAAGGATTTTTGGTTAAAGCCGGCCGAGTTTTTCCATCTTGCTCATTTATAATTCGCAATCAAAATCCAAAAAGTTGTCACTTTACTGTTTTCCAGTTAATTAGCAAAAAACAACAACAACAAAAAACATCATGGCTGACTTTTATGGTCCAAGAAGCTCTGCTGGAGATCACACAGAGCTAGATTTGTGTGTCCCTTCAGCAACTGAACCCTGACAAAAGACTTGTATTTGAAAAACCTTCAGATTTAAAACACCAAATGTTTGCCCCTGCAATCTAAATGTCTATTTTAGTCAAAGAATGTGGTGGTTAAAGACCTGTTTGTCACCTGTCTACCTGTGAACCAAGTTCATCACTCAGTGTATTTGTCTTTTTCATCCTTCCTCCACTACCGTGACTCCAGTCACACATGACTGGGCTCTGATAATGTGATGAAAGGTCTTCCATGAACCATGAGCTGCATTCCTAAGTCATACAAATATGTGAGTCCATTTACTGTACACCGTGAGAGATAAGGAGGCCGAAACACAGATGGAAAGGTGTTATTTTTCAAAGCAGACAGAATTACTTGATGTGTGCAGGTGGAAGCAGAGAAACTGGCATCTTGACTCCATGTGTTGAGAGAAGATGAGAGGTAAATTCGGACTTAACGCTGTCCCAGGAGCCCAGCCAGCCACTGACAGTTTCATAGCTACATTGTCTGAAGAAACACTGCAGTGCACTTGAATACAACGCTCCTGTGTTGGTAAATGTTCATATGGAGGTATACTGTCTGCCATATTCTATCAGTGGCCAACGTTACAGTATTGAAAATACTGACTACTAACTACTACTAACTACTGAAAAAGGCATTCCCCTCCCCCCAAAAAAATAAAATAAAATAAAAAAATAAATAAGAATCATTCTGGGTAGAAACTTTACTAAACCAAGTTGGCAGCACATCTACATCAGTCACAACATGCCACACAGCTTTACTTTTATTACTTTAAGAGTTTTAATCCTAGTTTGGGTTTTGAACATCACATACATTTAAATTTGCTCTTTGATCTGTCTTCCCAAGTGTCATCAACATTCGAGCAGTAGCTGTTGAAAAAATCACAGGTGTCATTTTGACTGAAACTAGCCATCAAGTATCCTGTGGGATGCAAACTTGTTACCTCTATGATATAGGATAACAGAACTGTAAAATGAAGGGGAATACAACTCCTCTGTTGCTTTTTACCACCTATAATTGTGGCTTCAAGTGAATTTAGGGATGCAGAGAGTCTGGAAGATTATCTGTCCATTGCATCACTGTGATGAACAAAGAAAAATCTTGTACACATGAATGGCTTTGTAAAATGGAAAACAGCATGCTATTTACAGTCATATTTTCAGAACTATGTTAAGTCATCATCAAAAAACATGCGGTGTCAAGTATCAGAGGTATCAACAGGAAGTTCACATTTTGATGCATTTTGTCTTGATACAATATGGAAACTCTGGACATGGTCATTATTTTGAAAACTGGATTACTTTGATTCAGAATCAGCTTTACTGGCCCAGCATGTCTATGCATACAACGATTATAATTTTTACCAGTGTTAATTTCATGGACGAATAATTTTCACAGGTCAGTGTTCTGTAGGTGATAACAATCAAAATGGAGGCAAACAAATGAAAATTTAATAAACAAACAGTTATAGCTGAAAGAAATTGAAAGATTACATTACTGGGAACTCTTCCACCACACTCCTGATTTAATATTAGCTGTATGCTGCAGCCACCAACACCATCGCTCACATTAATGACCTTTAGCCTAATGGGCCAGATAAAGGTACAAGAGCATTTACTTACAAATACTCCACATTTTCTGCTTCAGGGAAGTATTTCCTCATTTCCCCTTCCAGACGAATAATACTGAGACATGGAGGGCCCAATGTTACAGAAACCCAATACTTCACCAGTATGAGCCTGAAATATCAGATAAGACACTACATACCTTTTAGGTTACCAACAAAAGTGTTTATTTATATTGCACCTTTCAAGGGCAGACATTAGAAAGCTCTTCACAACTACAATTACCGCCTTGTGGTTTTATGCTTCCGCCAACCAGAATGGTTTAGTTTAGATCCAGGTCCGTCCACACTAATACTGTAGACTTTGGAGCAATAAAAAAGGTACTTAATATAGTTTTTGGTGAAATGGAAGTTCAGAATAATTTCCAGTGACAAACATGCTGTATTCACTTAGAGACATTTTTTTACAAACAAGTACAGAAGACCAATAGAGCTCTTTCTGTTTTATCACTTTTATGAATAGGGTTCTAAAGATTCTGAAACAGAGACCAGGGCCACGATACAGACATCAACAGTCTCAGGTCAGAAGAGTCATGCAAACAAAGGATTAAGGGTGTTTCTACATTCATTATGCTAAGGGAGGTTGCGCATGTGTGCTCAGCTCTACAGTGTTTGTCATTCATAACAGAATCAATGACGGACATATTTTTGTCTTTGTGGAAAGTGAAAAGTTTAGATTAAAGACTCTTAATCTCTGTGTATTTTTGTGCATGATGTCAGTATTCTGCTTTAACCATCTTAATCAAGTATTTGAAGCATATGGCTGAAGACCCTCAGCTTAGACAGGGTAAGCAACATTCCAGTTATCAGTCCTTCAGTTATTCCAAAACTGTTTAGTTATGTACAGTAAATGCAGCTGTGCATGCAGCAGAAGGGAAACTGTATTCAGATGTACTCTGATGTCTAACTTGAAACTGGTGGGAATATGATAATAGTGTTGCTATGGCAACAATATGCAAAAAGAGTCTGCACTCATGAATCTTCTTTGCTTGCTTTCATTTCATAGTTGTATTGGCATTGGCATTAAAAAAAAACACTGGGTATAAACAACTGTGTCACTCAAGCCTTATAGTTACAGAACAGTTACAGAATATACCCCCACAGCAAGAAAAAAGAATTTTTACTGTATTTCTATTTGAAAGGGTCCACAGGTTTGAAAAGTTGGAAATGAAATGATTGCTGTCAGCAGTGTACAGTGTAGACAATGTGGGGGTAGCACTTTCAAATCCAAAAAATATACACAACAATGTAATATATATAAATATTTATTCTCAAAAATTGTTGTTTTTATTAGCCTACATCAGTACGAACAGGCTCCATAATGTTAACTAGATACTTAACTAGAAAACGCTCTCAGACCTCCACCATGGAGCCAGTCAGTGCTCAGTTCAAAACCCAGTTCAACTAATGAATGAGTCCCTATCTCCTCTGCAGGACCTCAGGAAGTAAACAAAAATATTAGTCTGAGACTCAATAACAAGTGGCCAAAATAAACCCATGTAATTCCTCCTGCATCTAAAAGATTCTCCAACAATTCACTGCAGTTGCCTCCTGCAGTCTGGCCCATGTCAGCTCCAGAGGGATGGCCAGCCAGGTGGTTTGACGGTGGGTCAGCAGAGTACAGAGGATGGAGTTGTAGACTAATCTGATTCCATACAACCGGTGAACTATGAATTACAGACTGTTTGGCTTGTTGCTCACTGGCAAGCTAATTGGCCATCACTCTCAGAATGGACTGGGCCTCTTCCCGTGGTGCATAATGTTAGCTGCTTTTTTTTTTTTAAATTAATAAATATCCTGTGGTCCGGATGGGAAGCTTTGGCAGGACCAGATGCGGCCCATGGATAACTAGTGTACAGTGAGGTGCCTGGCGTCAGTGTGAGTTACAGGGTCAGTCTGGTCAGGCTCTGTGCTGACTGATGGGATCACAGGTAACCTACAGTAGGAAGAAGCACATTCCTGTCTCCAAGGAATACAAGGAGCCCCACACATGAACTCTGGCAGCTTCTGATATGACTAACGAGAAAAAGGATTGACAGACCCCCTCAAGTGTTCAGAAAGCGAGCTTTATTCAAAATTTTATTATTTAAATATGACCAAACATGGGACAAATCCAGTTCAAAAATCTGCTGTTGGGCCCCAGTTGCCTACAAGTTCCCATCAATTACACTGCAGCAGATAAATTTTGCTCCAGAGTAACCTAATGCCAGGTTTTCCTTATACCAGTAAGTTTATGGTAATTTTATGACTGTATAGCCTTTTAAAGACAACTTTCAATGCTGACCCTTTTAGATCAGTTTATTAAAATGTGTCTTCCAGGCTGTGGCACCGCCAACACAGCCAAGCATCAACAAAGATCAAGGCCACTGTGACGTAACAGTGAGCAGGCAGCATAAAGCTGTCTTGCAGCTATCAACTCAGGTTTCAGAGACTGTAAATGAACACATCACTAAATACTGATCATTCATGTTTAACATAAACAAGGTGTCCCCGCAGCAAAGACAGGATATCCTCTCATTTTCAGAGTTGCTGAACTTGATTATAGACTTGTGTTGTGTTGTTTCTCTATTTACATCAGAGAAAAAGTGTAGCTAGAGTAAATTTCTTGGTGATTAAAGGACTCTGGAAGGCTCAGATCTCTTAGAATGAGTCCACATAAGTGTTGAGTTGGCTTGAGGAAAAAGGGGTTTCCAAGGTTTGCTGCACAGTGCTGCATTAGGACAAACTTTGTATGCTAACAGAGCTGACTGGTTTCCCACAGCTAATGTGGATGTTGATGGTAAGTTTATTAATATATTTGCTGTTGCCAATACCAATTACTGGGTTACACAAGTTATGGCATAAATAGTAGTAGTTAGGGTTGGATACCAAACTCAAATTACATTGGTACTACTGAATACTGACTCATGTTAAATCCCTTTCTGCAGTCGCAGCTAATCCTGGCACATCTGCAACCACTGCTGTGTTTGTTCATGACAGCTGAACACTCCATTAATGACAAAATTTTAAGCAAAGCAACGACTACTTTGACATCTTCACTTTATTGATTAGCTAGTTGGATAGGTTGCTGTCGAAGCTAAATGGGATTTCTTCACTGTCTGACATCAGACGCGTTGCTTTTTAGTACGCTGAAACAGTATGTGAGATTTAGCGAACACGACTATTCTGGGTGGGCGTAGGAATGAATTAGCTAATATTGACAGAATAAAAAGAACTGTAACATAGTAAAATATATCTGAACCCTGCAACTTAATAGCACTGCTGCTCCGAAAAACCCATGGGTCAACCGAGCAAGAAAAAAGATTTTGAGTAAGATTTGAGTAATTTACAAAAACAGAAAGAAAGTAAAAAAAACCTTGCATGTCCCTAGCAAGGCTAGAAAAACCAAAAAAATAAGAAGAGTGTAAATAAACTGAACTAAACCGTAACATCACTGACTTTTTTCCCCAATCTATCACAATACTAAAGTGGCTGCATGTAAAGTTGTGACTGTACATTTATTGTGATTTGTTTTTGTGCATGACGCTAGTGCTGACAATAACATTTGATTGTGTGCAACAACCTGTGCTGAAGGCTCAGCTATGAAAGGTGAGTGACGTTAATTACTGGTCATCTGCTCGTCAACACTCAGCACAGATTTGGATGGCTGCCCTGACCTGCTGTCAGTGAGCTCGATGGCAGGCTTTGATGTGACATGTGATGAGACCACAGAGCCCACAGATCAGCTTTCTACTCACAGTGCTTCAAACATTGTGTCAGGTACAACAGAGTTAATAACACCACACAGTCTGCATGTCACACATCCACAGAAGGAATTTCCTCACATGAGATACCCCTACTCATTTTTTATTAAGTCTTAGAAAGATACTGTAACTTGACTGTACACCAACCAATCAGTATCAGGAAAAAAGGTCAAAGGATGAAACAGAAGGCTGAATATTTGTCACAAAGGTAAAACTTAAGACTTAAATACACAATACACACAGTAAATACAATACACACAAAAAATGCTTAATGTAAGCACTCCAAATCTGCATTCAGTGTAAACTGCTGTTAACTGCTGCTGATGACTACAGACCAAATTTCAGCAGCCACTTGATGAGCTCAGCTTGTCTGGCTTCCTCAGTAACATGAGCTTGATGATTGACCTGCAGCTGATTCACTCTGTGGTTGTTTCTCAAACTGCAGGCAAGTCTCCTTAATTTATCACCAAGCTAAGTATGGTATTAGCTGGGAGAATGCAGTTAATCTGTGCCAATAGGATGTTTTACAAATGTTATCAGCAAAACTCACTGAGCTGACTAACAGCTCAGAAAATGTAATTAATTAGATTAAATAAATTGGTTGGTTTGATTAGCTTTTTCCTGCTGCGATCTCTATAAGCTATACATTAGCTACTAATATTAAACCACTCTGAAACACTGCGAGCAACCTGCATCCTTAAATTTTCTATACCGCTTATCTGTCAGGGTTAAACTGGAGCCTAACCCGGCTGACTAGGCGGGGTTCACCCTGGACTGGTCACCAGTCAATCACCACAGACGCACACTCTCACACCTAGGGACAACGTAGAGTAGCCAATTAACCTAATGTGCATGTTCTGGGGATTGCAGGAGAAAAGCCACGCAGGCACAGGAAGGACATGCAAAAATCCCAGGCCCAAACCAGGATTTGAACCTGCAACCCTCTTGCTGTGAGGTGACAGTGCTAACCTCTCACCACCGTGCCACCACGTCTTCTGACACATTCTACTTAATGTTTCCTCAAAGTTCATCTGAAGCCCTCAGCATCAGTGCAGTACCACATTTGGAAATGCGCTATTGCAGTGATGTCAACAAATGTGACATCTGACACCATGTGGATCTTTCAGAGGAGGCAGATGGCCCTGAGTCAATTATCATGTTAAACTATTTACTCAGCCCACAGTAATAATTTACATACAGTGCTAACAAGAATTTTAATCTCATATGCTGATAAAATTTGACGATAAGGTAGATCGGTGAACCATTTCTTTCCATCTATCGAGGTGTGATCAGAAAAAAACGCAGAAACTTGTACAGTTTGCTCAGCCTGGGCCTCAGCCCACAGCAAAACCTTCTCTAGGGCCAGTTTGTGCTAAGGAGGGCATGCAGTGCTGTTAAGCATGAAGGGAATACTTCTCCTCAACATGGGACAAACGCGCTTTGGATGTCATTTTAGGATGAGAGTGATGACAAGGGGGTTATGGGAAAATATTTCAGCCCAAAAGATGAGGCTTGCAGCTATGCAGAGACAATTGCACACAGAAACTTTGATGGAAGGTTACAACAGGAGCAGATGGTGTACAGTAGGAGTACAGCAACAGCTGCTCTCAAGTGGAGGAATCTGGAAGTACAACTTCATATCACAATTTGAGATAGCATCTACAAATTCATCTTCTTTATCAACGATGTCACTGGGACGTGAATATCACTGAATTGAAAGAGCCCAGAGACGAAATGGAAATCATCTGAACTAAGGAAATTACTTTAGAATGTAACCTGTAAGCAACGACATATCCTTTTGTCAACAAACACGTTATGAAATACAGGGAAATTAAAGTGAATTCAGTACATGTTACTGTGTGCTACTTTTGGTTGCTGAGTTTCAGTGACCATCACGCACTTTATGGTACAACTGCAGTATTTCTGTAATATTTGAATGGTATATTCAAGTCTTAAAAAAGAACTACCTAATTATTTTCACGAAGGCGTATCTTACCTGTCCGCTGAAAATCCCACATGTCTTCATGTAACGGCATCACGTCCACAAGTATGGCAACATGAACCAACAAAAATTGTACTTTGCGTATTAAAAACATGTTGTCGATATTTCTTTGTCCCCGGACAACAACACCAAAACAAACAAACAAAAAACAGCGAACATTAAAACAAACGAACATTAAATCTCATTGTTATAATACTTTCCCTGGTAAACGTTTTCTTGTTAATAACAGACACGCTGTTATATTTTCATCACAACGTGACGAACTAACCAAAAATTTCTCTTACCAATAAAGTTAGCAAAACATCAACTTGTAACTTCCGGTCATGAGTTTCAAAACAAAATCATTCTACGAGTTTTGACATTAAAAATTACAGTTAAAAAGAGAAGAGGAGCAAAATATGTTATATAATATATTATATAATAGTAGGATTACATAGACACAATGACACTAAAAAAATTAATAAATTGAAATGGGGCTTTACCCCATGAAGTGTATGCTTTTATTTTTCTTCTGTTCTAATCTTCCTCTCACGTCGCACCTGACCTTTTCTCAAATAATCTTACCTGCTGCTGAGCTCCTGCCCCGCCGATTGAGTGCATGATTGATTTTGAAAAGATGCTGGAAATGCTGGGTATCTTTTTTTTTTATTTTTAGTTCTATTTTTTTTTTTTTAAATCAAGTTACAAATATCAACAAACACAGAAATCGGTGGAAACCGTTAATCTTATTAATTTGTCTTACTACACGGTGTAATACTGAAAACTGGAAAGGAAAGTTACCTGGGAACACTGAGATTACCTTCTCTATTATTATCTTCTATTTTAATTTGTACAAATTAGACAACAAAAGGATTAAACTACAATTCATTTTCTCTTTCAAATTTTGGTATGTTTTTATTTCCATTTTCAAATACATGTTCATTTTTTTTCATTAAATCTTTTCATTTGAACATTTACATTTAATATTTATTATTACAGTTTATTATTCTTTTGGTTTTCAGACTATTTATATCAATTTGTCATTGCAATATGGACCTTTTTTTAACATGTGGCATAACTATAGTATGATTATCATTTAAAAGTTTTCCCAGATAAAACTACTTCTGGCTATGACAAATATCTGTCTTGAAAGCTGTCTATGAAGTATAACAGCAGCAGGGGCCTGCTTCAACTCCAAGCAATAGGCTTAAATATATAGAAAAATAGCAAAGGCTGCTGGTATTATAAGGTGAAATATGAAAAAAGACAAATTTGAAAAGTAAAAATTGCTGCTTTAATAGATCCTGCTGAGCAAAACACAAAAATATATTTAGCATAAATGTTCAAACACTAGTTTGACAAACCAATGCTACATCAAGCTTTTGTTCTGGAATGCCTTGACTGACAAGTAATCAGAACAACATCCTTCTCATACAGTTATCCAACACTCAAATCATTCAGCTAATGAGAAGCAGTTTCATTTCATTCTTTTTTATTTCAAGGAGCTTTGCTTCATACAAAATGTTTAATGTAGAAACAACTGCAGAATTCAAAGTTTGGCCAAGAAACATAAAATCAGGCAAACAAACATTTTACTGAAACCCAAGACCCAAATAAAGGAATGGTTCCAGTTCTGTTGCATGGGGTGGAACTGTTCAATACTGCTTTTAATAGAAATTTGTCTTTTCAACAAACCCACACTTTATATCAAATATTAAAAATCAACAACAAAAATCACATGGTATCTAAAAGTACTAAGTTTTCTACATGCACATACATTGTTAGAACATGCAAACATTTGTATTTTCTCAAGAAAAAGCCACATGTACACTGCCAATGGTATGTGGAAGTAAGGACATTGGATCCTTTGTTTGGTGGCCGATTGGTCCAGACTTGGGCAAAGGTACACAGGCTGCATGGTTAAAAAAGGTCCAGGTATTTCAGTGATTTTTGCTTTCCTAATGTGACTTGAAAACTTTTACAACAATTAATGTATCTGCAGAAGAAAGTGTTCCTGTCTCTGACAAAAAACAAAAAAAATCACTTTCACAATATTCAAGGTAGATTTAACAAAACCCTTTTATTGTGACCTAACAGGACACACCTCCCATTTTGAGCACTGGGATTGTCACTGACGTTGTCCAAGTGGATAAATGTTATGCATGCAAATATATACGTATAAAGTTGCAGTAATCCTAAATATTTTAAATAATCTATTTCTTGTTTACACTGTGTGCCTTTATGCATTTTAAGTCTTTTTTGTTTGCATGACTTTTTTTTCATACCATTTTCTACAAAACATTTGGTCACAATCATGCTGAAGCCTGAATCTGAAGAGACCAGCATGTAAAGCTACAGAATGGATGGAGAAATGGGTTTGTTGCATAGCCCTACTCGCACGTTTTCAACTTGTGTCTGGCCCCTGTAGTGTGTGTCTTTGTGGTTAAACAAGGCCGCTGTATTTCCCCCCTGCTACCCGCTGAGTCTCTCAAAAAATCCTACACAAATACCTTCTAGTCAATCAGCTGCTGCAAAGGTTAAAATCTTTCTCACGTTGCGGATGAAAAGCAGAGCGATGGATCACATTTTCAAAAAACACAATATCATGTTAATGCCAGTCATGTGTATCAAGCAAGTTGCATATTACATATGTTTTTGTGTAACTCAGCCTACATATGCAGTTCAGAATAGAGTACAGTTTCAGGCATTAACAGGCAGTCCTCCAGAGCTCTGTGACTGATAGGTGTTGTGAAGATGTATTTCTAGAATTCAACAGCTAGAGAGCTAAATTTCTTCATTCAAATCAGAAGCAAAGACAGGGAGGCAGTAGTGCAGGTGTTGCCCATTGGGATCATTTAAAGAAAAAAAAAAATCCACCCTACACCACTGTCAGATCCACTTCTGAACATTCTTATATATCAGTGGGGCTTTCCAGACTGCATACTCTTAATCCAAGGACTATCTTGAGTCCTTGGACAAAGGGCTGACCCATTTCATGTGCACATTGTTAACCTGGGGTTAGCCTAAACCCAGGGTGATACGAGTAACACAGCACTTTGACCAGCCCTGGGTTACATGTCTATTGGAATTATGTAACTACTCTTTTTTTTACTTCAGTGGTGCTTCACACTGGCACCTTTCGGCCCCAGGCTAAGTGCTGTGTGAGTATTTCATGTAATCCTACACAATCTTAAACAGACAACAGACAGGTATTGTGCACATTCCAGGAGCAGATCTGTGATTTGTGCTGTAATTTATCTTTTAGAGTGTAACTAAATTTTTTTGTAATATCACAGAGCTGGAGGAGATTTAATTATGCTGAGACCGAATTCGGAAGTTGGTTTACTGTCGCAGTGTTTAGCACTACTTATACAGCTGAGTCAAAAGGACAAGGTTCCCTCGATTTGCCCTCATCTCCCATTTTTACAGAGCTTCACTTCTAAAGGGTTTTCCTGCATATCCCAGAATGGATTTTATAAAGCAAAAAGCAACTTTGTGCTTGGACGTATTAGCTGTGTCCCACATCCTTACAACATTACAACAGTTTACAGCGTGTCCTAAAGATATCTTGACTGATACTAGCTTAGCACAAATATATCAGCATCAGCAGATTTGCTGATCAATAATTAACATGAAATGCTAGCACTGAAATGCAGATCCATTTAAACTCATTTAGAAACAGTGTTACCAATACAGAGTTTGTCCACCAAAAGCACTGACAGCACTCTACATTGTACTGAACTGTATATATCTTAGTCACAATTCTTTAATAACTACCTTATCAAATGTTATCCCGTGCACTGCTACTTTAGCAATATTGCCAGTGTTGTAACAGTGGTGATCAGGCCTTATTCTTTAATAAAAGTTCTCTTGAGCATTGCATTTTCCAGCACACCAGAAGGTCAAACAGATTTAGTATGTATACTGACATCTATGAGAATACTTTTTATTTTTTCATCATGAAGACACTGCATATCCAAAACCAGCTAAGAGTTAGTATGTGGTATGGAGTTGGTACACAGCTAATAATGCTATTGTTGCTCATGTGGATGGAGAAGTTAGTCACTCTGCCTGTGTGTGTGAATTTTGAATACTGGTGCAGACTGGCAGCTCTGGCACCAAAGTCTATAATATGAATGAAATAGATTTCTCTCCATGGTATAGTAGCTGCTGGACATATCTTGGCATGACATTGCAACATCAGTTTTCTGCCAGTTTTCCACGAATGTGGTAAAAATGAAATAAAAAAAACAGAAAACATGAAACAACAAACTACACCTAGAAATGCAAAATATATCAGCAAGACCTGATGTTTACAAGTGTTAGTTTTAATCCATATACGCACGTCGACACAGAACTTGGAGTCACACTGGATCACCCTTTGCTACTGTGCGTCCCAAGTCAGAAAGTACACACAGTTTAACCCCTGCTGCTTCGGACTCCAGCTGACTAACACGCACTCTGCAATATCCAAAAAATAAAATTAAATAAAATAAATGGTGGTCATAGCAGCTAGCTGACCAGGTCTAGATTCTAAACATGCACACTGTGTTACTGGCATTAATGTAACTGGATTGATATATTTATGCAGATTTCATAGTTGTTAAATGCTCGCATAGCGTTTCCACAATATTGATTCTTTCTCACCCATAAAAAGACTTTATGGTTTATCAAAAACAAGAAAAATAATTCACTTTCACAATGTCATTTTTTCATTCCTGTCTTTTAAGTGTACTGTAGGTATTATTTTTCTGCTTGCAGATAAGGCTTCCTGTACAACATGTTTTCCTGCAGAGCTACATACAGAATGAACCAAACATCTACTCAAGTGTGGATGCATTAGAAAACAGCTGACATTGCATCTTTTTCTACAGTATATCTAAAAGGATAGGCACTTTGTCTTACATCGCAAGAAGTCTGTAAGAAACATTAGACCTGAAACGATGGCAAACTGTAAGCAGTCCACATCACATAAAACGCAACTGTTTTTTTTTCCCCATGTCATACAAAAAAATGCACACAATGAAAAGAGAACATCTACAAGGAAATTTTTATAGAAACAAATCAGTCAGTCGGGTACTTTACAAGACCATGCGTTGCTTCTGTCTTGAGGTTTGCAAGAAACGTTTAACAGACAAAACAATCATCGCTGTCTGTGTGACAGCACTTAATCTGTTCGACTGACACAAAGGGAATGTCATAAAGGATTAGGCATCATCATGGAATGGTAGAGTCCTAAAATAAAGAACAACACAGCTGCTTGTACAGTGTCAGAATGTCTTTGAGGTTTTTCAAACATTTGAAACATTTTAAATCATTTCACTGAAGTACTGACCTGCTTTTTGCTCGGTTTCCGTGACTTGCAGTGCCATCACTTTCTGCTGAAACTGCCATACTGACTCTCAAACATACATACTTCAGAAGTAATTTGACTTACAGCTTTAAAAATAAATGGTCTGTTACATGGTATGTTGTGCTGTTAGCTGTGATAATAATGTGAAAGATGGTGACATGTCTGTTAACCATCTTATAAAGAAAGCACAATTCACCTTGAGTGTGGTGCTATTCCCTTAATAGAGCCCCGGGTTAGGGTCTTTAGCCATTAGGGTTAGCAGCAGACAGCTTTTCAGTGAAAAAGGTGTAATACACCTGCTGTACACCATCTGCTCAGCAGCAAACAGCAGGCAGACAAAGTTAGAGTCTAGCTGGTGGACATAGTGGAGCATTTACTAGCTAAAGAAACAGCTAATTTTCCTCTGGAGTCAATGGAGACCAAACCAGAGCTAAGATGTGAGTCAGTATTGAACCCAAATTCTCAAGTAATCAGAAACACAACTTCGAATGAATGCTTTTGTTGCTTTACACCTGTCAGTGACTGTCACTAAGCAACCATCTGCTAACATCTTACCTTATTGGCGTTATAAGCTGACACATAAATCTTGTTGTGCAGGAATAAAATAATGAAGGTATTGAAAAGTTTTTGAACATTGCTAGCAGCAAAATTAAGTCATGAAGGTTTTCCTAACCCCTAAGAATCCTATTTGGAGCAAAGCAGCAAGCGCAGATCAAGTTTTTGTATTTTTTCTTTTTTTTCAGGGGGGGACTCTAATGTGAATAAAGCGGCGTTGTTCAGTAATCAGAAACAAATTACCCTCACGTGAAACAGCAGAACAGCAATGTGTTAACTTGAATGGTTTCCCTGGAATACAGACTGGAAGATTTCATTGGATTTTCACTTTTCTTCCAAAGTCTTCTTAAATATATAGTATACAGTCTTTGTTTTTAATGCAGTACTGTTTGAGGATCAGTATAGTGGTGTCAACAAACCACTGAAGTCAAAGCAAATCAAGCAACTGTAAGACATTTAATCTTGACAAAAAGTCAACTTTTCTGTTTCATAATGCTACATGCCCTTTGATAAAGATGACACTTTATTGTTCACATTCAAATATTACTCATTTCAAGCTTTCTCCCTGTTTCGATGGTCTTAGCTCTCCAAGTTAGGCTTCAAATACAGCATTAAACACACACAGTGACAATGTAAACTAAAGCCTTCAAAGAAGATGATAAAACTCATCACAATTCCTCAAAAATGCATTAAAAAGGTTGGTTTAAAGCCATGCTAGCACCATTCGTCCTCCTCTGCCTCCTGGTAATACCTGGGTGCCCTGATGTCAGAGCCTGGGCTGGTGCTGCCCCCAAAGCTGAAGTGGTACCCGTTGGGCACCCCAAGGTTCTGCTGCGGAGCGGGAAGCAGGGCTCCCATCATGCGAGGCAGTTCGGTCCGAGATGAGCGTCCAACGTGGGGGCTTGGCGTCCGTGACGCCGCATCCTGGAAGACGTCCAGCTGGTCCCGGAGGCTGCTGTAGAGGCTGCCCAGGGCCGCATCGTGGCCTTGGCCCAGGAAGGGCTCGGAGCTGATACGAGTGACAGGGCAGGGGAAGTGGCGGGAGCCGCTGTGCCGGAGTGCGTTGTGCTCCGACAGGCCACGGCTCAGCCGGCCGGGACTCAGAGAGGCCTGGCTGGACACAAAGTGCACGGGGGATGAATTGGCAGTCTTGTAGGCCACCCCGGGCCGCGGGGTGAGGGGGGTCTGGGGGAGCTGCCGACGTCCGCGGCTTGGCGTGCTAGAACTGGAGCTCAGTGCCACTGGGCTGCCTTTAACCCAACCACTGCCCTAGATGAAAATTGGACAAGCAATTTGAAACGATAGAACGATGAGAAAAATATGTAAGAGAGAAAAGGAAAGGAAACAGGGACAGGGCCACCGGAGGAAAGGAAAGACACCAAAATGTGATATGTGATGACATGAAAGGTGACAGAGAACAAATGAGGCAGAGAACAGGGAGACAAAAGACAGAATGAAAAAGAACAAGCACTAATGGAAAGGTAATGACAGACAGACAAAATGGATGGAAAATGATGAAAAGAGAAAGTGGGAAAAGAAGTGAAAGGCCATGAGAGGCTGCACTACAGGTCGACAGAGGAGAAAGTAGAGCATGCAGAGAGATCGCCATAACTCCGCATTCAATTTTCCCTTTTAGTCTCTCTTTCTCTCAAAAGTCCTCTCCTTCATTCAACAAGGTATATAATACTGACATTTGAGATTGTGAAAATGCTTTCTATGACAAACATCAACGACATCATGATTAATATTGCTACAGGACCATCATTGTAGCTCAGTTCAAGTCTCAGTTCAAGGGCTCACGTCTTGTGTGGTACTTGTTATATTTTTGAATTACAATTTTTAGAAATAGCTAACTTACTATTTTCATTTTTATCACAGTTCTCTGTCACTGTTTGGTTAGTTTTAGGCCATAAAACTACTTGTTCACCTTTAGGGAACTATCATGGGTTAAAATAAACCCTTTCACAGCATTGTCCAAGTGCTGCTAACGGTGTGCTCCCTCATGCGTATTTTTCCAGTCTTGTTTCTGAGTCACAAAGTTACAACACTAAAAAAAAACATGTGTGGTCAGTTGTATTGATAGACATAATTCATGTAGATAATTATATCAGATTGTGTCTTTACTTAAGTTACAGTACAGCACTGTCCTAAAGATTGCTTCTGGTCAGAGACTATGACACTGACTCTGCAGATCATTCTGCTCAAGTTGCACACACCTCTAAAGGAAGGTTTTTTCAATACCATTTACTATTGAGATTTTTTTTTATCCTGATAAAATGATATTCTGAGGGAAAATAGAATTCAAAGATAATGGTCTGTCATGTGAACTCCAAACTCATCTAAAACTCATCCCCTTCACCTGTTCTAAAACCACTGGTCCCCCCCCCCCCACACCTGCTTGGTGCTGATTTCCTGCCCCTCGATGGGGGAGGCAGCACAGCTGGCAGTGGCAGATTTGGTGTGGCAGTGTTCCCGGCTGCAGTAGCGGTCACAGGAGTAGTAGCGCTGCTTTTCCGCCGAGGAATGGTGGTGTTTCCTCTCATGGGAACGTCCGCGGTCGTGAGTTCGCTTTCTAGAGGCAGCTGGGTCAGATGTTTGTTCTCCTGGTGTAGCTGTGGAGGAGGACAATATTGCAGCGTGAGCAAGCATACAACAACACAAGCACCCTGAAACTGAAGCAGCTAAATGAAAATCAGCCATCATTCATTTTATTTTATTTTTTTTGTGCTCTTTCATAATGTGACATGTTTGTAAGGTCTTCTGACAGTGAAAATCCAATTTAAGATCCAATTTGTTTAATTTTTGAAGTTGTGCTACATTCACACTAACATTTACATCAATGGAGATCTGGAGAAGAAATGTATTAACCTTTACACCTGCAACCATAATGGACTGATGTAACAACCATTTAAGTCATTAGGACTTAATGACATTCATAGTTACGTTACATGATTTACAAACACAAATACAAAACTTTTGACCTTTAATTATGAATTATTTACGACTTCAGACCTCATGACCTTGTCTGTCTGTGGACTAGACTGTAAGGCCACTGAAGTCAGTCACATTTGTGATCTGTACTATTAGGCCGCATAAATAAAGCTGACTTGACTTGACTTGAAGTACTCTTCACTCTCCTTTATCAAAGATTTTATTCATGACTTTATTCTTAATGATTCACCAACATTAGAGATTTTTTTGTCAACACAACATCCACTGAGTGACACCACTAGGTGTTTAAAAATTTCAAAAATAAAAAATGGTAGTACCAGGATTTTCAGTCCAGAAACACTACTTATTAGTCACAAGTAGCCTGTAAAAACTGTTGATCCACATTGTCTAAACAGTGACAGCTGCATGAGCAGCTGGTTTGTGGACCACCCCCAAGTTAAAAAGGAGAAATCTGCAGCAGAATCCAGACAGACACCAAAGGGGTTTTATCCCCTCCGCTTCTTTCTTCACAATCTCGCCCTGCAGAGAGGCTGCCTATAAATTACTGGGTCGTTGGCTGTTCGTGTCTGTCAGTCTCTTTTATCTGAGTAATAAAGAGCATGTGTACGGAGCTGTAGTCTCACAGACACACCCAAAGACAGCATTGCTGATCTCTGCCACAGTTAAGACCCTGCAGAGTGGTCGCGAATCATACTTTACCACATGAAGTGATGTGTCCGGCTTTTACATCCTGGTGGCAGTTAATAGGAGTTAACATGGTTCCACGACAGGGATGGAAATATGACTGTAAAGTACTGTTATCTTATTGTGGTTTCTTTTTTAATTCTCGCCTTAATACATATAACCTTTATAGTTCATTCTGTAACTTTTTTCTCTTTGTAATAGTGTTCATATAAAAAAAAAAAATTGATTTAATTTAAAATGTACTATTCATTAATTTATAGTCATGAGTGACTGGTTTCAAAACCAAAATGAACCAAAAATGATTATTATGACTATTTTGTTTTCTAAAAATATATCTGTTTTGCTCAGCCCTGTGGACATACAATAATTTATCTTTCTACATTTAGACAGGAAGCCATAAGTTGTCAAGAAAAGATATTTCTTGACATCTCTTGTTTCTTACTTATGCTGTCAGTTACCTGTTGTGTGGTTTTTCTTTGTCTTGTCTTGCCTCCTGTCTTTGTCTGCTTTCCCGTCAATATTGATTGTTTGTCCTGCCTGTGTCCTCACCTGTGTCTTGTTTAAGCAATGCATTTAAGCTGTGCTTTGTCTTCCCTCTGTGCCAGTTCATTATGTACCCTTGTGTCATGCATTCCATCAATCTCTCTTGGTGTCTTTGTTTCCCTGGTTAATTGGATCTTGGCTTGCCCTTTTGACTTTGTCTCTGTTTAACCCCAAGATTTGAACCTGTTGTGAAGAACTGAAGACTTTTAAAGAGTTTTAACGAAGCCTGTCTCCTGAGTTGTGTAACTGAGTCTTACTCACCATGTCTACCGGTTATAACTATTTATGTGAATATCTACACCATACTTGGCAGGAGATCTATGGTGACATATCTATTCCACATTAGTTTGTCCTAGTTTATATAACAAACAAAGTATCAAACAAATGGGATTTCGGGAAACAGTGTATTGGTATTTGTATGCCATCTCAGATTGTGTGTGGATGCGTATTCCTGTAGTTGTAAGGACAAAAACTGTTTACACAGTCACATTGTAGGGACCCGCCTTACTTATGGGGACCGAATGCAAGTCCCCACAACTTAAATCATTAAATATTAGGGTGAAGACTTGCTTGAATGTTGAGGTTATGCTTTGGTTAAGGTAAGGGTTAGGATTAGGCAGGTAATGTTTATTGTTATGGTTAGGTGGTGGTTAAGCCTCCAGGAAATGAATGGAAGTCTATGTAATGTCCCCAGAAGTGATGGAGAGAGGAGTGTGTGTGTGTGTGTGTGTGTGTGTAAGAGCTAACTAACCAGCAGAGCCCAGCGGTTGTCCACCCAGAGGTGTATCCAAAGACCTCTGCCTCTTCTCTCTGTCTTTATCTCTATCTTTACGGTGGTGGCAGCGGTGATGATGGTGATGGTGGTGGGGTCGATCTTGGCTGGGTTTCTCCAGGGTGTAGTCCCTCAGGTTGACCTCCTGGGGTCGCTGTGGGGCCACCGTGGAGGCTGATCTCTTCATTGGGCTGGCATCAGGGACAGACTGGCTCATGAAGAACCACATAAAATGAAGAGTGTGTAAACAACAGCATGTTACATAGCACTAAAAAATAGACAAAACATAGACAAATGGACTGACAGTGAAGTCCTCAGTTTGTCGCACAGAAATGATTATTGTACCAACCCCTGGGTGGGTTTCAGAACTTCAGCGTTCCTGTTGGAGGTGTGAATGCAAACACTAAAAAAAGCTCTTGAGGGTATGTAGCTCATGCAGGGAGCTCCCCAGTGTGCATTTTCTCTCAGGGAGTCCCCAGAACTATTTGGTCGGAAAACTCCTTATGACTACACCTGACTCTTACACATTAAATAAATGTTTTCACTCTTGATGATATACTTATACATTAAAATGTGAGAATTTTATTCACTCAACCATGTGATTGAAGATACTGTCAAAGAAAATTAATTAGATCAAAAATGAAACATGAACATTCCTGAACATATCAATTTTTTTGAAAAACTGACTATGCACATGGAACAGCAAACAGGATGAAAAGGTTTTTGTGAGCTTTGCATTAAAACTGCAGAAAGGGAAACACCTGGCCATCCTGTACCTCCAACTCTGGCTTAAAAAACAATTTCATTATCTGTTGAAGGGAGAATGGCCAGGTGTGCCTTCTGAATCAGTGGGAGTTCATTCATTAACGGTGAGCTAAGACAATCATTTGTTAGAACGATGATGTCTATTCTACTTTGGGATACAAAGAGGAGAAGTCACTGATGCCTCACAAGAAATGTTTTTTTTATGTAATTGGATAAAATCGTTTGATGTAAATAATTTGCATTTTTTCTTGTTCTTGTACCACCACAGACACAGAATCAACTGCATGTATGATGACAAAAGATCAACATGTAGGTAATGATTAAAACTTTGGTTAACTATACAGCACTGACTGCTCAAACCTCAATAAGATATAGTGGGTAAGTGTCTTTTCTGATATTACCACTAGAGGGTGGTATACAGGGAGGCTTTATGGTGTAGTGCCATACACAAATCAGGCGCATGATCTACCTAATAACACTACACTTATTTGTATGAAGACATTAATCCATGCCAATATGACATCCGACAGATTTGATCTGAGTACTGGCACTGTGAATTTAAGAGTTCACTCACGTGGGCCAGCTAAATCTAGAAAATATACACTAAAAAGTATATATTTTGAGTGGCAGCGTATACATACGGCTAGATGGATCCCTGGAGAGTGGCGTGAATGGCTCCGCTGTTATGCAAGAGAGAGAAAAAGGAGAAACAACAGCATAGAAGAGATTAGCAGCAGCTATCATTTTTGGATGTAAGTGTTCACATACTTTACTTAAAGCTTTGTGTCGAATTTCTAGAAAATTATAGCTGCTTCCTTTCTATTTCTCTAAAATGTAAACATTTATGTAAAAAATTTAATGCTGTATAGATAATTAGTTTAGAGGAGGGAAGCACCAAAGACAGAATTTTTCATTTGCAGCACATAGTGGCTTCAAGTATAAGTTTGTTTTCACAAAATAAAAAATCATTTCATAAGTTTAGTATTTTCATTATTTTAATTAAGCTTCTGTATTTAAACAAGTAAAAGTACACAAGTATTGGTCGTACAATGCACTTTATTAGCACCAGAAGTAAACGCGCTGTGTTTGTATTGTGAATACCCCATTTCAGAGGTTACATTATTTATCAGTGAAGAAGTAAAAAATTAAGTGAAACATTCATGTTGAAGTCGCAGGAGCTTCCAAATCTAACTACTTTATGATAAATATATTTGGGATTATCCTGCAAGAACTGCTTTGTGGAGTGATTTTTGCATTCCTGTGATTCTAGGAACTCTGTTTTGCGGGGCAACAGCTCCTGTCAGGAGACCCCAAGGATCCCAAAGAAGAGGTCAGACTTAAAGCCATTCACAGATGACACATGAATGAGCCAAGAAGAAGATGCAGGAATGGGGAAACCAGGGAGCCCTCCTGGAGCCAGACTTAAGAAGTGAGCATCTGGTGGTCAGGCCTTGACCCATGGGACACAGACACAGTCCAAAAGAATTACATGGAGCCACAGACATGTGTGCCCGAGGGATAGGCATGATCAGGTGTATCATTAGGCAGGGGGCAGGCCCAGGTGGGGACCCAGGTCTACTCATCCATGGCTTCGTAAATTGGTTCTGCAAAAAGTTCTTATGCATCCCAGGGGAGGATGTCGACTTCTGAGTGGCTCGCATTCAGATATTCCACTGTGGAGATGGCACTTCGGGAGGAGTTCAGGGTTGCTAAAGTAAGGACTTCTGGTCGGCCCCAGTGAAGGTCATCAGATGACTCAAGGAGGCAAAGCTGGGCTCGTCTCAGGCTTTGTGTGGCATGAATTGATGATCCTGAGTGAATTTACTGTTGAGCAGATAGATAAGCTCAACCAACACATTCTCTGGAGTTTGAAGATTTAGGGGACATCTCACCCATATCCCTGGTGGAGGGCTCTGAGGTACTCAAGACGCTCCTGAACAGCAAGTGGATGAGCTTCACCCTGAGATGCTGAATATGGAAATGTCTTGGGATCTCTGTTCATGTGTGAGGGTAAAAAGAAGAATAAAAAGAGGTTGGGGATACAAAAAAAAATGAGTTTCCTCTCTAGGGTGGCCAGGCCTACCCTGAGACATAGGATAGAGCTCCTAATATCTGAATGGAGCTCAGAGTAGAGACAACGTTCCTTTGGATAAAACATCTCATTATGATGCCTCCCGGGTGCCTTTGGAGGGTTTCTGGGCCTGTCAAACTAGTAGATGACCCCAGGGGAGACCAGGAGAAATTCTATATCTTTTTTGGCTTGAAAACACTTCAAGATCCTCCAGGATGGGTTGGAAAATGTTGCTGGGCAGAGAGATGTCTGGAATCCTGTTTAGGCTGCTGATACAGACCCCAAATAAGTGGCAGAAAATGGGAGGGGATGGATAGATATTTGTATTCACTTGGGTTATAGATTTTTTGATTCTCACATCTTGAATGTGAAATCTGCACAAAAAACCTGTCAGTCAAATGTCATGGAGTAAATAAAAAAGTTACCCAATCTAGAAACAATCAGGTACCTCAATACTTAACTTTTGTCTGGTGCTTTTGAAAATTTTATTGCTTGTGTTAATTCTGCATACTGTATTACTGATAAGTAGAATACTGTACTGTTCTCAACTTATATGTTGTCTCTTATACATTATATGTTTCAGCAGCTGCCAGCAATCCTGCATTGCAGGATGCAACAGAAATATTCCTATGTGTTTCTGCCCACCACTTACTCCCCTCTGCTTCTTTCAGCACATCCTGCAGTCTGCCTTTGTGACTCTCACAGATATCTCTAGGAATATATCAGCCTTGATTCTCTCTGTTCTTGCCTGCTAGGCATGTTATCTGAGGAGGGGCTGACAAGAGCATACACTGCTTATTAAAATAGGGTTCTGCACATGCTTTATTAAAAGGTGATGAAACTGCAAAATTGGGATCTAATTTCCCATATTATCTGGGTTAAAAGTATGGAATATGTGCTGTGCTGTTAGTTCTTTGTCACAGTGAACAGAGTAGGAGGCTGGACTGATTCATCACAGCACAAACAAGGGTCTTACAGAGAACAGGTATTAACAGATGTCATCTGCTGATCTTGGCAAAGCTGAGCTCAAATTAAGCAAAAGAAAAGCAATCCAGCAAGAGCGAAAGATAAACTGCTGTGACTGAGGTTGGAACCCCAGAGTTCAGACTTCACAATTCAGTTCCCATCACACTCAGCAGCACCAGGCAATTTCTAAAAGGCCAGCATTAATTGAATTGGCTAGAGGATTTTCTGCCCGTTGTTTAGAAAGGTGAGAAAAATAAGACAGCGAGTCGACAAGGCAACCCCACACCCGTTCCTTATATCCTTGCATTAATCACCCACTCTAGATTCTCTCTCTTCCACAGTAACACAATTACCATCTTCCTCTCCCAGTAAATCTTGAGCCCAAAGTCATTTGGAACCAATATGATCTTTTTGGTTGGCAACTGGAGAAAAACGATACTGGACAAATAGATGGCGGCCTTCCAGGATCTAATATGATTACTGAGACCTCTCCTCTGCAGTGAGAGAAGGATCAACAACAGCTACTCCAATACTCTGTGAAAGGAATGCACTTTAAATGCATGGATCGATCAACATCAACATCACTCAGGAAATGAGGAGCTTATTGTATTTCTTAGGATCTGGTGAAAGATTCATTTAGTTTCTCAGCCTTAAATGAATGAATAGTTCCACACTTTTTCAGCAGAAATGTTCAATGTGATGCTATCATAAAAAGACTGACTGTGACTGAACAAATATTTTCCATCACATAATGTGAATGGCAAACTCTGTTAAAGCATATTAAAGGTTTCTCATGAAAGTTTAGTTCCAATCACAATGGTGTGTTTGTGTTTGCAAGTGGAAATCAAAAGTTAATTTTGGCAACAAACACTATGACTATAAATGAATAATAATAGTAATAGTTGACAACCATTTCCAAGAAACTTAAGAATCCTTCACTTACTCTAATAAATCACGAAGAGAAGTGTTAAATCTTTACATTTCAGAATGATTGACGTTTTTGCTTGATAAGTGACTGAAACAATTAATCAATTATCAGTATAACTAACCAACTGCCAACTAGTTTTGGCAGGGGATTGTTTCATTTCTAGCATTGACCAGTGTTTTACCCACACTATAATATACCATAAGCATATTTTTATGCTTCAAGCCTACTTTTTAAGTGAATATACATTGGGCTCTGTGGCTGCCTATACTTCATACTGTCTGTGTCACATCCTGTGTAGATACAAAGCACAAAAGCACAACATCTACACATCCTGTGTAGATGTTGTGTAAGATTACCAAAAAGTCAAACACAGATAGACTAAGAAAAAAATTAGACAAATTCAAACAGTCAGAGTTTGTGAGTGACAACTGTATTTACTGAGAAAAGTGAATCTGAATCTGTAGAGCAGAATGTCACGTGCACTGTGTGTGTTGACCACTTTCTGATAAAGGCACAACAATAAGGAGACTAGAATTTTACAACCTAAAGTCTATAGATTTTGTGGACTAAAATTAACATGATATTGAAATGACTAAAATGTGACTAAAACCATATTCATTACGACTAAAACTACAACAAACTCAAAATCAGTTTCCGGTTGAACACAGGTGTGTTGAAGCTGACGTGTTACCTGCAGCTCAGCATTGAGTCGAGGCATAGAAGCGGCTCTGCCCTGGTACTCCAGACCAGAGCCGGGGACTGGGATTGTACTGCTGGCACTGGTCTCCATCTTCGTCATTTCCACAGACTCCTGAACATACGTACACAAACATGATCCCGTTAGCATCATTAAGTGAGTCTGATTGGCAGTCAGACAACTTCAACCCTATGACTCATGCAGCTGTATAACGCATTTTTTGTGTCTTTTGATCGTAGTACTGATGCGTCAGAAATAGACATTACATCAAATTCAGTAACAGTAATAGCAAAATGAATAGATCATAAAATGAAGAGCCTTGTACTTAAAATATAATAAGACATGCTTATAAAACAGGGGAAATTAGAAATAAAGACCTATCTTGAAGATGACCCTGTTTCTAGTTCAGGACTGGTTCTCTCTGCCATTGAGGTAAATAAAGGGAATACATTCTATATAAAATGGCTGTACATCTGTGCAAGAAAGAGCAAAATGCAGTTTCATATGCACGGCATGTATCGGCGATGTGTCTCCCGTACCTGAGTAATGGCAGCGTCCTGCATGTCCTCTGATGGACCCCTGGACATCGTTCTCTTAGCCTTAGCTCGGAGTGCTTCCTTGGGTTTCTCCATCACCCAGGAAGATGATGCCTTGATGTGGTCATGACCTGGCCTGTGTGTTATATCAGGTACAACTCATTTAATAAAAATAACAATACAGTGTAAATGTTATGGGTCAGAGGTTTACATTTTGGCTTTGCAGACAACCAAAAAGAACTTCATATGATAACTTGATAATATCTAATCATTTTCGGTCCTAATGATTTAGTAGTAAAGTGTGACAATGCTGTGATCACATGAATACATCAGCCGTGGCCTAGAGACTGGAGAAGCGGCTTGTGACCAGAGGGTCACTGGTTCGATTCCCCCACTGGACAGGCAGGAAAAATTTGGGTGTGGTGGAGTGATTAATGCAACAAATGCTCCCCCCCTCCATTAGCTGGCTGATGTGCCCTTGAGCAAGGTACTTAACCCCCAATTTGCTCAGCGCACTGCTCCTGTGCGTGTGCTTTCACTGCATGTAATTTGTTGCATGTGTGTTCAACTAAGGATGGGTCAAATGCAGAAGACAAATTCAGTGTGTGTATGTAAAAATATATATACTGCCAATAAAGCTGATTCTTCTTCTTCACATAGTGATCAGTCTAGAAACCTGAGTTTGAACACTTTGAGTCTCACGGGCAGATTGCTGTGGCTTTTGCAAAAGTATTCCAGGCTCAGATGTGAGACATTCTTCCCCAACACATGTACTGTTCAGCAAACATACTGACATAAATAATGGGAGACATGCAAACGAAGGCTGATTATACGTTCTGATAGATTGATGAATCTGCTGTTTAATATTCCATTTGTGTCATTCAATTTCTAATCCCCCACCTCTGAAGACTAGGTGTGAGCATTTCAGATAGGAGAGCCAAAAGCACGAACCAAATATAGAATTATATGGAACAATCATCTACACAACTAAGATTTTCTGTTTGGATGCATTTTACTTCTGGACTAACATCCATATCAGCTCCATCTCCACCTCCACTTTTTCTCTTCCCAGTTTGCAGCAGCTTGTGTGTATTTCATGCTTTTGATTTGTCCTATTATCCATTCTCTTAAACTTTATACTTTATATTTTCTCTTAATGAAACAATTGTTAAATATGAACTAAAATTTACGATGTAATGTTTGGGTAGTACCAGGATCAGTACAGTGTATTGAGCTGCTGCTCTATTAGTAAATCAGGTATTGAATACATGTGGACCGTGACCACAAAATCTATAAAGTCCACTGCACAAATTTGTACAGTGCTATTTTCTTAGTAACTTGGACTCTCAGTTTTAGTCCTTATTTTCAGCCTGCAGCCAGTAAACAACACCTAAACCTACTAAACTGACCTTTATTTAAATTATTACTATTATAAAGTCACACTGTTCCTCTGGATGTAGTTTTTAGTTAAAATGTGGTAACTTGAGCTCTTGTTCCTGAAGCGTTGAACTTACAGCGTGCCTCCATTGTTGAGAGAGTTGGAGCTAGGTCTGGTCTGTGGCTGGGACTTGGCAATGGATTTGGGCTGAGCCTGAAGCATACTGGGAGGCTCCACACTGTTTAACATCATAGGCAGACCTTTCTCCTGCATGTGAGTCAGAGGCAGCAATGGCTTAAACAGAGCCCCGACCTTGCACTGTGGAGGAGAGATGGATGGCAACATGCTGAAGACATTCAGAGGCAGCAGGCAGAATATTGTTGGATCCAGGTCTGACAACGGGGGGCACGGTGCCCACCCAGATGTGGAGACTTGGGCCAGAATATTCATTTCTTGCAGTCATGCTTGTAGGTAGTACATTGGTGTGTATCCATGTGAGTGTTTGGGTGTGCAGAAACAAACATGCACCTTAACAGTGGATGTGCAAGGTTTCAAATAATCCCCAGACAGCCAAATGCAAATTCATCTTTGGTTGTGGCTGGTATGTGCGCCTTTAATACAGCTACTTTAGCAGATAACCAATAACTGGGTGCTTTTACACTGAAAATATTAACTAGAGAAAGCAGCTGATACATTTGTGAATCACCAGTGAATGGCTAGTTGAGACAAAGGTACCCTCTTTGCATGTGTGTATACATGCAGGCATACAGTCAAAGAGTTTATCAGTATCTGCAAGCATAATATATATGGGCGCATGCATACAGGCTTGCACTGCTGCATCCATTGTGTGCGGGCTTCAGTGCATATCTGTGTGTGCAGTGTGCAGGCATGTGTTTTGTGGGTGCTGTACCTGGGAGCCTGATGTGCTCTGCTGTTGCTGCTGCTGCAGCTGCAGCCTCCTCGCTCGATTCTGCTTATAGTAGTCGAAGATCATCAGGGCTGCATAAACCTTTCCTACTGTCAGTTCATTGGCTGAGGAGGAGAGGAGAGAAGAAATGATGCGAGGAAGGAGGACACAACAGGAAAAAAGGAAGGAGAGGAAATTCTGCTGAATCATTCCTCCCTTTTCAGTTCATCTCTATTTGCCTGCTTGTTTCCTGAATGTTTTAGTTTAAAGGAAAAAAAAACCTCTTACACTGAACAACTTGATAAATTCACAGAGGGTGATTAAAGGTTAACAAAGGTAAGCAAAACAATCTTAACAGTGCTGACTGGAAGGGAGATGTGGTGCAGTCAGGTGGGGAACACCGTTCTTACCACAAGGTGGCAGCAAATGCAAAGCTCATCAATAAGTCAACGATAAGCTCTTGAGAGCATGCGCGCATAAACACTCACAATCCTTCACTTTTACTTCTTCTCATAATCAAGAATGAAAGCCATTTATTACATTTCTTGAAACATAATTATGCTCTTCATGTTAAGAGAATTCCAGAGGTCTCTGGCATGGTTTAAAAGTAAATTTGAAATAACTGCAGTACAGAAACAGAGATACGATGGTTTGTAAGTCTTTTGTTGAATATGTTCTGAGTAACAAAATGTATAAATAATACATGAAACTGGTTAAGCTATGAGCAGAGGAAAAGTCCACTAGCTGCTAGGTTAATTTATGCAGTGTCAACTGCCATAGACTTAAGCTAAATATGGTAAATAGCAAAAAACAACTGGTGTTGTTGATAAACCTTAACAGTTAATATTCAGCTAAATGTAACACTTTGGATGAATATTCTCAGCGTTAAAATGTTAAGCCATGTTCTATGTGTTAGTGGGGTCAGCTTAAACGTCAACCTTACTGAATTTAAAATTTGAGCCATAGCCTTGAGAGCCAGGTTGTGACAAGAGGACAGAGGCATTTAGAGGACTGCCCAGCACAGTTTGGTCACAAAGTTCAAAATACAGAAAGTGATGAAATGCTTACGTTTATGTGGCGTCACCAACAGGTCCATGGTCTTTTGAGAAAGGCTGGGCCACACTGTGGACAACTCCTTCTTTAATTCAGCATCACATAATCGCTGGGCTACCATACCTGTAGATTCACAGAGAGAGTTTTATATTTTTTCATTCAAACACACAGATCAACTACCAGTCACAGCATCATATACTGTGTTTATGTGTTATGCACTTTATGATTTGTGTAGGGGAAAAAAGAGAGACAGAAAAAGTGACAGAAACATCTTGTGGCTAGTTCATTCTAAATTTAAAACACAAGTCAAGCAAGTACTGAATGTGTTGCTCCCAAATGAGCCACAATGAGAAACCATCATCAAAAGTGCAGACAGAGGTAGTGAAGCCAGGGAGGATAGTCCAGTAGATATGCTAATGACTAATGAGTCCAAATGGGAGGCACATCTGTTCATTTTGAGCTCTGAGAACCACGCATAGCAGCTGCATCTTGAAAACATCTGTCATTCTGGTTGGGAGCATCTCCCTGCTAAGGGACTTATTTTAAGACGTTTTAAGACAAAGCTGAAACATTTAACAATCTGTCTAAACCAGACAGTCAGTCATATGATGTCAGTCATCCATACATCAGATGGTTGACATACAGAAAAAAAAGAAGGCATTAGAGGTTTTAGTCTGTTCAGGGAAGCATTACCTCGGTGTTGCTGTTAATGCTGTAAACCTGCATTTGTCTTACATGAAACTAGATTAATAACCTGCTACAGATTATAACCCCATAAGACAAAGATCAGTAAAGTTGAGTAAATCAAACTTAATTTAATATCAGGACAGTCCAGTTCACATATTATTAACTACAGTGTCGTATCTGTATTATCTGCACATGATGTTAGAAGAAGAATATTAAGAATATTATTGGGGTTATGTAGCTTTTCTAGTGAAACCCTTGTTCTGTTTTGCTGAGTCTTTAATACTCTCTCCACCACTGCAAAATGAACATATGAACAGAAACCAGTGCAGTAAAAACTACCTCATGCCTGAGGCCAGCCACCACAGGCGTGGCTTGGCTATGCCACTGGGGAGTTCTCTCATGACATTTATCTTCACTTTACAGAGCTTGTCATCATTTTAAGACATCACTACCGGCTATAAAATGTGAGGCATTAAGCTGTGGGACTGTACCTAATTGTACCATTTTGATTCATATCTATTCATTTTTATTGATGTGTGATGTGTTTCTCTGACCTGAGGCCAGTTTGATCTCCAAGGCGGTGCGAATCAGGGCCATCAAGGTGGAGGTGAAGTGGACAGTGTTGTCATCAGCGATGGGCATGTTCATTTTGACGAGACGCTGAGGAGAGGACATGAGTGGTGACAGAGAGACATTAGATCATGTAGTTATAGCAAATAACCCATTAAAAACACATAATTCACCCAGAGAAATCAATCTGTGTGCTGTTATGATCAATACCCTACATGGATTCACTATCTTAGCACAAAGTACCTTAAATGTGCTTTGCTAAATTTTGATGAATACTTGCAAGTATGGCCATATTGGTAAAATGTTACTGAGATTCAGTTCAGCACACAAAAAGCCTTCTCTACAAGTACTTACAGAGGAGACAAACTAGACATTCACATTCACTGCTATTGGCTACAGTATGCACTACGCTGCAAGTCAAAGTGCACTGGTGCAAGACTGACATTGACTGAAAAAAAGCTGAGAGAAGGCATGTAAACGCATAACCATGAAGGTGCCTCTACAGTTGCAGGAGCTCGACTCTGTGGTTGCCATCCTAGCAATCATCATCTCGGAGTTGAGGAGGTTGAGTATGCTCTACATCTACAATGGCAGCTAACAATAAAGAAAGTCCATTCCACCAAGCTTGGGCAGCCTTAGCAGGAAGACTGGGTTCATTTCGGACTAATGGCACCACTAGATGCATACAGAATGCTGATATTGTTGGTGTAAGAGTTGAGCTCCCCTGAACACAAAAAGCATTCACCTACATGTGCTATCAGTGGCAGTGCAGAAAGTAAGAAAGACCAGATTCTGAATGAGACAGGCATGGAGAGCTGAGGGGCAAACACACACACACACACACACACACACATAAATACAACCACGCTAATTTTCATGTGGTCACGCACTCACCTACACGTACACACAACCACAAGTTGCTCAATCATTTAGAAAGACACCAATACTGACAGCTAGAACTTTAAAGGAAAGTAGTTGTTTTAGACAAAATTCTTATTAATTAGATCTCACACTTTCCTTAAAGAAAAGCTTAACAAGGTCTTCTTTGTAAACACTGTGCAACAGAAAAATTGTTGACACACTATAATGTGTCCATATGGACTTTTTTAATGTCCAAGGTAGAGGAGGGTGAGATGAGAGGTGTTTAGTTGGTAATATCAGGTAGAGATCGGGTCATTTTTTGTCAATAAATATTCAACAATACCTGAACAAAATAAAAATAACATATTTTTTGTCAATGCTGTGCAGCACTAAGGTTATAACACACAGAAGAAACACGCACACGCATGCATGCACACAAAAATATTTTCAAAATTGGATAGAAGAGATGAGATGAGAGAAAGAATGAGAGGGAATGGGTAGCAAAGACAGAACCACAAAGTGAAAAGCACATATAGAAAGTATTACTCCTGCAGAAAAGCAACAGAAGCTGCACACACACATATATACCCCCCCCCCCCCACACACACACACATACACAGACACACACATAAATACACACTGCTCCACAAAATAAAACCCCAACTAGTGTGTACCATTCAAAGAAATAGTAACATAAAGTAGCAACTTTCCTCCGTCAACATAAGATCTTAATTGAAATGACTTTACGTCTTCTTAGTTAAGCTCTGTGTTATTATCATTAGTGATGGGTATTAGCCCACACACGCAGCTATGTTCAAAGAAATAGTAAAGACAGTAAAGATGAGGTAGGGGCTTACATCAATAATATCAGAACACTAGCAAAACAAAGTGAGGAAACGAGGGAACACTGCAGAGCACAGACATTGGCTTGAGTTCACGCCAATGGAAGAAAGGTTGTCGAACACAGGGAAGAAGGTGGAGGAAGAGGAAGGTCTACCTTGTAGGCGACTCTTGGTGGACATTTCTTTCCCAAACCTAAGGGTGGGGACATGTGGAGCAGCATCTGATACATATCGAGGTACTTGATACGGCCACTTGACAGGGTAGGAAATCAAAAATAAACAAAACGCAAACAGAGAAGAATGGGGAGTTAGAGAAGGAGGAGAGGAACAAAGGGAATAAATAAAAAAAGAGAATAATGGAAAGGAAAGACAGAAATCTTTTGTTAATAGATTTCCCAGTGTGAGATGTAAGGTGGATGTCATCCTCGGCCACTCTGTCGGGGCACAGGGATGCATCGCTGTGGAGTTCAGGATCCCTGACAGGAGACATGGGATGACAAAGAGTGAGTTTGGTAGGAGAGGGACGGAGGGGAGAGAAGAGGGGAGGATGGGTTGACCCAACACACAGGGTACTGATGGGAAGGAAGAGAAATGACAGCATTGTAACAGAGATGTCTGCCTCATCATGCTAGCAGACATCCCACTGGTATTTCAACCAAGGTGCACGGAGACAAAGGTTTCAATGCCAGCCCGAACATTTGTCTGGGGCTTTCACTCATAGCCTGTCTTTCCTCTGGCAGACATCTCCATAAAAAAGATTACATCACATCTTCATAAGGCTTTTGATGTTGTCAATAACTGGATGTATGGATCAATTTTCTTTTAAGGATTTTGAGGCTTAAATGGAAAGAAATGGGAAGTAAAACGCTATGTAAACATCACAGACAGGAGAAAGTAGGCATGGCAGACGGCATGTTGGGACACTGCCACAGCTTTGAAAGCTTTGTTTCCTCTCCGGCATCATCAACAAAAGCCAGTCAGTTTGGAGGGGCGGGTGCTAGTGTAAAGGCGATTTCATTGGTGCACAGCCATTCAGTTAAAGTCTCTTGGCATAGAGGTACACAAAGCACCCTAGTGACGGAAATGTCTGGTATTTGCAAACCTTGTATGCTACCCTATTAGGGCAGTTCTTCCCTAAGCCAAGGGGGGGTGAGATAACGCGTAACAAATTGTACATATCCTTATAGGAAATCCGTCCACTGTGGAAAAGAACAAGCACATAAATAAACAAAATTTCAGGACAGCTTAAAGTAAAACAATGATCATCAGTGCGCTGATTGCATACAACAAGCTATAGGAACAAGAGACCTGATTCGGTCACCTTCGTCACAAATGGGGAAGAGAAGAATAAAGTTAGGGTGTTTATTTCCTTCACTTTACTATTAATGCTATTCTCCGAAGCTCTGAAGCTCCAAAGCTCAAAGGGATGCTTGAACATACCATGCAGCTGGGTCGTACTCGGCCCAAACCCGGATGAACTCATCGAGGTGATGAGGCCCCAGGATGGAAGAGTCTCTGGTTAGGTACTCAAAGTTATCCATTATGACAGCCACAAACAAGTTCAGCATCTGGAACACAGACATGAAGTAGACTTTAAATCTGTGTGTTGGCCCGGTCACACAAGCACTTTAAATAATAATCTTGAAATTTTGGAACAAAATGGAGTGGCATGATCACCACAGCCATTTGTGAAGGCAATGCAATTCTGCAAAAATCTTCATTTTTTATGGTTTAATGTCATGGATAACTGTTATCTGATATCTTTCAAATGTAAAAGAGTACTAGGATGTTCTCAGGTGACACAAGTTTACCCCAGTTTCCAGCAAGAAGATGGGCTGACACAAAGATTGAGTGCTCAGTTAGAACTCAGTCTATGTCACATTACTGTCTTATTACCATTACTATTAGCCCACCATATGGGGGTCTGACAGATATGTACTGGCATTCCAATCTCTCAGCCTGTCCCATATACCTGCAATCTTTGTGAAAGAAAGACCACTGGATGATTGTGGCTCATACCATCCTATTAGCCTGATTGGGGCTGATAGCAAAATACTGAAGGTTCTTTTACTGAGCTTTATTAACTCCAGTCAGACCAGATTAATTTGGAATTATCTCTAAACATTCAACATTTGATGAATTTTGAACATGATTCAGTATACAAACCAATATGGCAGCAAGTAGGAATGGGTATCATGAAGATTCAGATTCATACTATTACTCTTATGCTCAAAAGTTGCAAAATCTTTAAATGGGTTAGGTCATACATTTAATCTAAACATTTTATTTCAGATCAGAGCTCAGGGCTGCAGTTTCCTGCAGCCCCTAAATCAGTTGAATTGCCCCTGCTCCAAACAATCTGAAACTTTACCTGAAGAACCGTCAGTTTCAGCTTAAGCTCCTTTCTTGACCTGGAAACCCTTGAAATAGAAAACTGGTTCTCTACACTCACTTTGATTTAACTTGAAGGTTATATTACTTAAGAGAGTGCATTTTAATTATTGTCTAAATGGATGTTTTGATGATTATTTCTTCTTATTGTATGTTGATTTCATATTGTGTATGCCTTTTTTTTCACTGTTTGTGTATTGTGTGTTATAATGTGTTATGTGTTGTGCTTTTAAAATCCTAAAAAATTAGAACTTGTAAAATATTGTGTCAAGTTCGGTTCTGGTGAACTCTGACACGGCAATATGCGTCGCTAGCCTAGAGCAGGCGTCTCGACAGTGCTGACTTTTGTGGGAATAGCATCATAGCATTTTAACTGTGTTGCACCATCCACTTGGATATGGTCCTGTTCAGTTAGAATGTGCCTGGCTGGCTATCTTGTTAGCAGTTAGCTGGCCAGTAACAGTAGTTCACCTGTTAGCCATGCGAGTCGTAACAATGTCTGCAAGCTTCTAGCAACAGTTACAGTGGCTACATTTAGGTGTGTATCAGTACTGACCAGAAATGAGCAGAGGAAGATAAAGGAGACGAAGTAGAAGTAGGCAAAATCACTGCCGCATTCTTTCCCATGGGACCCCGATAGCTTGTCACAGGGTCGGTGGCTCAAACACGACAACATGATCTCGTGCCAGGCCTCGCCAGTTGCACTCCTGATACACATTAAAAGATACAGAAAACAAGAAACAGTGCAGCTTTGATCGAAGAGCTGGAAGCATTAAAAAGGAAACCTCATCATAAATTAAGTTAAAATACAAATCACAAAGCGTCTATATAACAGAACAGTGATTTGAGAATGTTTCACCCTTTACAGCAGTCCCCTCGAGGCCACATCAACTGAATGGCTCACTGAACAATGAATGTGTGGCAGAGCACCAGGAATATTACAGAAATTTGTGTTCCTCATACAGTTGGGTTCAATACCCAAGATAAAGGAATAAAAGGACTAATATTTATATGGACTAGGGAAAATAAATTATTATATTTCTATTCTTTGTAACATTTCTACATTATAGAACTATTGCTCAACTCAGCAGTTTTGAAGACTACATCCTGGGTCCTAAGTCATCTGCATTTCACTATGCGGTTCATGATTTTAACTTGGTGTAGTTACTTACCCGATTTATGACCAGCTTATAAAACATGATGGACTGTTACAGATTAAATTACCCAGCAGGAAACCTCAAACAGCCACAACATTAATAAATTAATTAATTTATCTTTTAACATTAATAACCCAATTATGATTAATAATGTAACACCCTACATATCGTGACACATCTTTGATATTAGCATATTTTGTTCATAATATCTTTACTGAGGTATATTCTGCAGAAAAATGCAGGGCTTTATCCTTAACTGATATTTAGGTCAAACATTTAATGCCCCTGGCCCTCTCCAGTGTTCCTCCAGTGTTTGTGGTATTTGTACTGCCAGAGGCTTGAGTGGTAACAACCTGAGGTAGCACCCAAGTCCCCTTATCCCTGACTACCCTGAGCATGTGTTTGTGTCTCTCCCTTTATTCGCAGTAGCAGCATATCATCTACATGAGGTCCAGCTTCATGTTTAAATAGCACTATGGTTTTGGTGCTGTTCCTCATTACCATATGCCCATGTTGAAGTCCACGTGATTGTTATTTTATGCGAACTGTCTGTATTTAGTCAAAGAGATATTATACCTGAACAGCAGCATGAGAGCTTGGAGGAAAGTGCGGAAGTTGTTGTGGTGATTGATAGCTGTGTCATCATTCAGATCAATGTTGCCAAACACCTACAGCAGAAACACAGGGGCAGAACTGCATTTGTACAGCCTGAGTAGTACACAATTTTTACATGTTCAGGCCACAACATTTTGATGGTGAACCACAATATAAATATGAAGGCTTCTATGACAACAGTGGAGTGACATCACCCACCTGCATCCCAATGATGGCATAAATAAAGAACAGCATAGCAATCAGCAGACAAACGTAAGGTAGGGCCTAAAGGAAACAACAGATACCAAAACACACAAAATCATTAATATTCACTTTGATTAATTTCAGCTAGGATGTTTGAGTTTGCAGATAGTAACTGCATGTGAGTGTGTATGTCGGTGTAAGTGCACATGCACTATGTGTGTGAAAAAGCTGGTGGGCATGTGAATATGTGTGTGAGCACCTTAAAGGACTGGACAAAGGTCCACAGCAGGATGCGGATGGTGTAGCCCTGCCTCAGCAGCTTGATGAGCCGAGCAGCTCTGAACAGCCGTAGGAAGCTCAGGTTCAGCAGCCTGTCCTGTTAGACACAGACGGGACATAAAGTGTTTATCATCTCATCGCTCACTGGTATGCACAACCATGAGCAAAAACACACAAGGCCCATATGTAAATACATTAAAGATCCTGTCACTAAACATAGAAAAAATATATAATTGTGTTGACATTTCCACTTATTTATTGGTGTCTTTAGTTGCTTACTGTTTCTGTTTTTGTAAATTTAATTTATACATCAGGAATACAGTTCTTCACTAATCTAGCTCCTTGTGGTATAAAGATGTGCACTTACGAGCAGGGGTGAAGTATGCATCAGAGGTTCACACAATAATATGCCCTAGTTTCACATTCTATCTGTCGTAAGACAATACTGACATGCACGCACACACACACTCTCACACCATAGCCATTCCACTGATTCAACATAGCAGTGTGTGTAACCCATGTCATGAAGCTACCAATGATAACATTAAGCCTGTGTTACAAACAAGTTGCATTATGGTGTGTAGGATGAGTGTGAGAAGTTAATAATCGGGATACTACAGAATATCTGACACCTGGTGTAGTAATGACATGAAGAAGACTGTTCTCTGTTCTTTCTCTCTTTCATTTGTTCTCTCCTTTTAAAACTTATTTTGCTGAAGAAGCCTTATTTATATCCAAAGAACATGGGAGATGCTTGCCCTATATTTTCAAAGTGAATCCCCTAATTTTCTGATCAACTCTCAGTAGACTTCTGCTGCCTGTTTAAGAGACTTTGCAGCCATGTAAGATGCAACACGGTACATGTCAGGATATCTGGGCCTCTGCTGCATCACTTCTCTTAGAAATCACATTCAAGAAACCATATTATTGTCATTGAATTCAGTTTACCATTGAATAAAACACTTGGTAAACAAAAAAACAACAGAAATTCACTCACCGTAGTCTAGTGATGTTTGGGACCAGGGCATGGCAACACCGGTGATGACAATCAACAAGATGAAAATAAATGTAAAGTGAGAGAGAGAAAGAGAGAGAGATAGAGAGAGGGGTAAAGAGCAAGAATAAAACAATGAGAAAGAGTGAGTGAGAGAGAGAGAGGACAGAGCAAGATGAGGAGAAAGGAAGACAGAGGAAGGAGAAGTGAGAGAACAGGAACAGTCATATTGCACAACATAAACTGATACAGCTCAACAAACACACACATGTCAAAGGTTACTCACACACATGTATATAGATAAGTGTACATGTGTGTGAGAAAGGAACAGAAAGGAACTGTTTGGAATGAACAAAGGATTATTGCTGCACTGTAAACCACACATCACTCTCTGAGGTTGATTCAGAGAAACTACGCTCAGCTCCTCTATCATCCCACCATGATAAATCAATCCAATCGACAAAAGACTTGCTTGCAATCCTCTCCTCTCCCCTTTCTCCTCTTCTAAAGCTGTCAAGCACTCTGGACCGTTGCCCTGTGACTGTCTTGGATGGTGTGGCTACTGAGTTTGTTTGCACAAAGCTCGCAGTACAGGCTGTCCCTACCCCCAGGTCATCATCACTGTGACAGCTGTGTTGTTTGGATACAGTGATCTTACATTGATTTCAGTCACCAGGATGTCAGTGATGCTGCCCAACACTGTCACAAAGTCAAACACATTCCAGGCGTCCTTTAGGTAGTTCTGAGAAACAACAAGTGAAAATCATTAGCTGTTATTTATTATGCAGGGCATTTAAAGTTGCTTTCTAAATGTTACGCACCAGTGGACCAAAAGCAATAATCTTCAGGACACATTCCAGCGAGAAGAGAGTGGTGAAGACTATGTTGAGGTTCTTCAGCATTGCTTCGTAGAAGTCTGGAGCTCCATGGAACTAAAACACAGGGCCAAATGATGTTTCAAGGTACACTTTCCTTGTTGGAGTAACACAATTGATGGGATCATCTGATTATACAAGGGATCATCTCATTATACAATCAATACCACTTTCATATCTGTCTGTTAAATATGAAGGTACAGCAAGCAGCTGGCTAACTTAGATTAGTTCTCATCCAACAAAATCACCCATGAAACAAATTGTTGTTTTATTGCAATATGTCTTTTGTCTTTCTCAATTAAAAAATGAGATATTACAGGCTAGCTGCATCCCACTGTTTCCAGTATGTCTGCTAAGTTAAGATAATCGGCTGCTTGCAGTAGCTTCACATTTACTGTAAGACATGAGAGTAGTATCAGTCTAATGCTCAGCAAGAGAGGGAATAAGCATGTGTCTCAAAATGTATCCTCTTCCTTAGCTAATGAATCCAGGACTGACTCCACATAACCACAGAATTACCGTATTAGTATGGCATGACATTATTAATATCCTCTTCAAAAGTTTTTACCTTCATCATGAGTACTACGGTGTTGAGAGCAATCATGATCATGATGGAGTACTCAAACGGAGCTGAGACCACAAACTTCCACATCCTGTACTGGAAGGACTGTGTGTTCTCAGGCATGTACCGTGTCAGAGGTTTGGCATTGATGGCAAAGTCAATACAAGCCCTCTGTAAGAAAGACAAAACGCCTGTAGTTCACTGTCTTCTTCATTTGAAAGGAATTGCACTCAAACATCAGTCATCAGAGACTGAAAGCAACATCTCGAGCTGACCAATTTAGACAAAGCCCCATCCTGCTCCCAATGGCTGTTCCATTGGTGTGTGAGTGTTCATGTGAATGATTATGACTTCTGATGAACAGCTGGCACCTTGTGCGGTGTCCTCTGCCCCCAGTGTATGAATGCTTGTGTGAATGCGTGAATGCTGGCTCATGTTGTAAAGTGCTTTGAGTGGTCAGTAGTACAGTCCATTACATAAGCTATGAATATAGTTTTCTACCTGGACAGCTAGGGTTGCTGTGATATGGTGCCAGTGATAACTGTCATATTTAAAAGATACTGACATCATATTAATAATATACATAATAGTGTGTAAACAATCGAGTGCGTCTTAAATCATTTCCATTTCTTTATGTTTTCTTTGTCATAGTGGGTGGTGGTAATGCGCCGTAATGCTGGTTGTTTCTGGTGACTGCTACTCCACAGCAAAACCATGTTAGAGACTTTTTGTAGATATCGCCATAATATCATAATCAATAATTATGTGGTTAAAATCTGATATCATAGTGACAGACTGGTTAAGAAAATGAGCTCCCCAGTTTCCCATGGCTCCATGAAAAGTTCCTCAGAAACAGGACAAACTGTCCCTCAGTGCTTCCTGTAAATCCACTCATTAACATTTGAGAATATCCAAGAAACAAAAGGGAGAAATCAGTTCAGAAATCAGGTAAAACTGTTGATGGAGATGATGGTGCTAAAATTGTATTAATGATACTGACTGTCATCATGACAAAATGCTGTTTGTCATGTCTATGCTTCACCTCATTCTTCTCCAAGCTGCACTCAGACAAGGCCTTGTCTCCCTGCTCCTGGAACGTGATGATGATCAAAGCAACAAAGATGTTGACAAAGAAGAACGGGAAGACCACAAAGTAGACCACATAGAAGATAGACATTTCTATTCGATATCCTGGACTGGGACCCTGGTCTTCAAAAGTGGCATCCACAGAGTGCTTCAAGACACTGCAGAGCAAAGCACCCACCCACACACACACACACACACACACATACAGAGACAAAAATATTATGAATTATAAACAACATAACACAGTTCATGAAAAAAAAACAGAAAAAAGTTCCTTAGCCTTAAAGCAAAAGCTGACAATCAAAGGTGTTTTTTTGTGAATGTGTAATAGGTATGCAATTATTACATAGCCTGCAGGTTGTGAGAAGTGAACTGTATGAAAATGACTTTGCGAAGAAGCCAGCTCACAAGTACACAGACACCAACAGGTCTTCAATAAGCACAAGTGGCCACCCAGAGACTGTCCTATTTTTCGTTTCACTGGGTATCTTGTGTTATTACAGGTGAACATTTAGGTTTAATTTAGTTCCTTTTCAAGTGTTATATCCATCCCAGATGGGAGTTTCAACGATGACTATTATACATTATCATACATTATTATATGTTTATAGCATGAAGAAGGACTCAAGTCAGCGTCACTTACGTTGGCCAGCCCTCCCCAGTGGAGACAGTGAAGAGGGTGAGGAAGGCCCACAGCACATTGTCATAATGGAACTCATATTTCTTCCATTCTCTGGGCATGGCGGCCACCTCGTCTTTGTCATAGTCTAGGAACTGTCCTCTGGAAGATATGAAAGCATAAATAAAGCTGAGTACAATGTCTGGTAATGATCCTACCAACAATTGACGTTTAACAATTTAATAGTTTCTGAATTAAGAAATGAGGATGAGGGGACTTTAGACTAACTTGCAGTCCTTCTCCAGGCCCTTGGACTCGTCTGTACAGTAGAAGAATTTTCCCTTGAAGAGCTGAACTGCGATGACAGCAAAGATGAACATGAAGAGGATGTAAACGATGAGGATGTTCAGCACGTTCTTCAAAGAGTTGACCACACAGTCAAACACCGCCTGATGACACACAGAGGCACACACACATTTGATTTGGAGATTAAGCGGAAAATGGGTCACTCTTCATCTGAGTCAGAAGCTGATTCTATTAATCTCAACAGGCCACAGTAGCCTGATTCACTGGTGGGTCTAGTGAGATGCATTAATGAGGCACACAGCTAATATTGAATATGCTTGTATGAGATCACTTTACATCTATTCAAGCACAGGATGGACAGAATAACAGTAAGACGGAGCCCAGAAGGGGAAAGTAAAGAGAAGAAGTGTTTGTAACACTGTAAATTACTGACTATGTACAGCAATATATCGTAGTAAGCTCCCTGTACTTAGAAACGCATGCAGCAAAATGTTATTAACAGTTAAACAAAGCAAAACACTAATCTAACCCAATGCCACTCCATTACTCAGAGCCTCATCTGGTTAAAATCTGCTGTTTGCCTTTCTGTGCAAATGTACAGATTAACACATATTTAACACTTAACATATACAATGATACCACAAGATCTATTCCACTAAGAGTCTTTACTACAGTTGATTGTCAAGGTGAGTATAGTACACATGGCCATAATGCATTATAAGCCTAATCAGTCAACCCCTTTATAACTAATCAATAGCATCCAATTAAGACACTTGAACTTATAATTCATTATGAGTCACGTCTATAAAGTTTTATGACTGTTGATATAGTGAATCAGAAAGCATTATTTGTGTTTATGAATTCAGTCATAAAACGTTATAAATGCATTATAATTCATTATAGATGTCCCCTAATGCATTATAGATGTGGTTTTGGTTATGTGGCTTGTTATCACTGTTACTTTATAAATTTAAAACTAGTGGGCATGGAGTCAAGTGCCACAGACATGGTTTGGAGTTATAGATAAGTTTGATTTTTACTTAATGACAGTGGCTCGCTGTGGCAATACTATTTCCTGCTAGTCACCGGTTAGACCTTTTAAATTATCCAAATAAACCGAAATACAGCACTGGAGCAGAACCTTGAGTTTTGGCAGGCGTTTGATTGTCTTGAGAGGCCTGAGCACACGGAGAACTCTCAGCGACTTGATAGTGCTGATGTCTTTGCCTTTGGTCCCCCTGTGGAAAGTTAACACAGTTAGATCTCACACAGAATTATTGACAGAAACATTTAGTTCATCATATATATTTCCATATTACTAACATTACTAATATACAGCACACATAGGAGAAACTGGTTTAAAGTGATATTTATTTCTGCAGTAGTCAACAGAAGTCAACCTTTAGCCTTGAACAGGATGAGTAGGGAGAGATAATGGAGAAAGAGGAGGTGAACCAAGGCAACCTGCTGGTTAGCTTCCAATATACTGTATTATCCTGACACTCACATTTTCATTAGTAACTACATATGGCTAGTTATGAACTATGATAACCATTTGATATTAATAAATGTGGCTGGTACTACTTTACTGTACTGAGACATAGCGTATATCCATACATACAAAATGTTAAATATGACATTACTTGGATACCGTGGTGATATTATATAGTAAAAGGAACAGGGCAGCCTTTTGGGGAAATATTCTGTGTTTGTTTTCTTTCAAACAGTGAGATGAGAAGACTGATTTCAATCTCATAATGGCATAACTTAGTATAACGGGTGGAGGCAGGGGGCAACAAGACTGCCTCTGTCTAAAGTAAACAATATTTTCTGATTTGCCAGGTATGTTAACTAGCAACAGCTCACATTTAACATTTGATCTTGTCAATTAGTAGTATATACAATTCTTCATTTGGCAGACACTTTTACCCAAAGTGAAGTTTGTTAAAGGGATAGTACTCCCAAACAATAAAGGAACTGGATGGCACTGTCAGTGTCTGCTACTGTGTTTGCTGTTTCTTTGTAATCTCCTCTATTTTCCATTTCATAGTGTTTCCATTTACTCTGTGTCTCTCTCTCTGTCTCTCTCTCTCCCCCTCTGTTTGTGTTTGTTCCTTTTTGAAGCTGGGCATGGTTTCCCTGTCCTTCTCACCAACTCTTCTGTGCACCTGATCAGCCATTTAAAGACAGGCTTATTTATCCACACTTTGCAAGATTGTACAGTTTCTTTTGGATTCTAATCCTTGTTGCTCACAGTGCTCCATTCCCAGGTCCAAGACAGCCTTATGGAAACTCTGAGACTCTGCTCTGCCATTACTCTGGTCTGCAAACCTCCAGTGGAACTGCCATCTAGTTCCATTATATTGGAGAGAAGGCAGACATCTCTTTTTCGAGACAGAGCGATACAGAAGAATGGAGATAGAGAGTAAAACAAAGGGCATATCAGGTGAGTAAGAACTCCCAGAACAGTAGTTGTTCAAGTGATTTTTGAAGATGGAGAGGGACTCTGCTAACTGAATTCAATTCAGTAACTCATTTCACTACTGAGGGAAGACACAGGAGAAGAATTTAGATTACCTGGCTCAGTGTGATGGCTGGGCTACTTCATTTGTAGACCGTAGTGATTCAAATGGCCAGTCTTAATGGTAAGTTAGCACAGATAGATAAGAGACTGATGTCAATCTTCTCATCTCTCTCTCTCTCTCACTCTTGGTTTTACTTTTTTGAATAACCAAAGCCACTTTATTATGTATATTATATATATATATTAAGCATTGACATTTTAGTCATTTATTACACCTAAAACATCATTACTTTTGCATGCCTAGTGCATTTCCACTGTTATTGTTATTATTATTATTATTACATCTATAACTTAAATTGAAACTAAAATAGGTTATATTTGGCAGAATATTCTCTGTAGTCCTTGGGACCAACTGTCAAAAATGAAACATAAAGCCACAATGAACATCTGTAAACTGTAAAATAGGTATATATGCAATGTACTGCATCTACGTGTACAACTGCACAGGGGCAGAGGGAAAACATTTCAGTGACACTAAGTGGGTATGTAGGAATTGTCATGTTATTCCTGAACTGCACACATGACACAATACAGACCACCTCACACAGGCACATGCATCTCCTAAACACTCAGCTATGTGTTTTAGGTAATACTGGTTTACATGAACAAGTCTGAAATCTCTATTTGAACACATGCAATCAATTAGTTAATTCACAGAAAGGCCTACTTTGCCCTTTTGTAAAAAGAAGACACATTATTCCCCATGCAAATATTGTCACATTTAAGACTGTGCATCAGGGATCTTAATCAACAAGATGTCTTGAACAGACATTTCAGGTGATTAAGATCTTAGTGATGAAGATCTGAAACTAGTTTTTGTCCCCTAAAAGAAAACATAGAGAAAAACTGACAGACAAGTCATTGTTTGAGGTGATGTTTGAATAAATCTTTGTGAGTTTCATCTGTAGTTTGTACTTCTTTCCCTCAGTTTTTTTTCAGTGTTATCTGCATACAAAACCCATGACTTTATGTCTTCAGCACAGAAACACACGACAAGCAGAGAGTTTGATACATACTCGTCACCATTGCATAGGAGTAGTTTCTTCTCTTATGTGTATGTGACTAAGATTTTCTTTTCACTAGGGCATGCAAACACTTGAACACCGTGTCTATTCTGGAGACTGACATTTTTGTTTCAGTTTTCATCAGTGTAATTCACAAGTGCTAAGGATACCAAGAGCTTATCTGTCAGAAAAGTGTTTGAGAATACTATACATGGTTAACTAGATGAATCCTAGGTGAAAGAACTATTTTGAACAGTTATTGTTTATTATTTCACTTAACATATTTCTGCACTTATGTTCTTATCTGTGTTTCTGTTATTAGTTTGAAGTGGGCTGGGCCCATTTGAAAACAAATGATGTCACGATGTCCATGCATCAGAATTTATTTATACTTCGATCGATCTAATAACAATGGTGTTTAGTGTTTTTTTTCAATACTAGAATACACAGCATTATTCCGATAATGGGCTCCACCAGCAGCAGCAAAATTTTCGCAGGGTAAGATTTCCATTGCTTGGAGAAACCCAAAGTCATAAAAGCTGTGTTCAAGAGCAGCATCCAGTTTCCATACCATCCATTGGTATGGCTAAATCATACCAATGGGAATAATCCACTTTCCTTGAAGGCACTCATTATATTGCACTCATTTGCAGAAACGTCAAGTAAGGTAGTTGTGTGAACAATGAAACATCTGGCCAGTTACTGTGTAAAGATTGGACAGTTTTTAAAAAATGGCAGAAACAACCCAATGCTGAGGAGTTTTAGATGGTGTTCAGGGATGCCGCCTTTATCTGAAGTATCCTGACCCCTTTGTAATAATACTATCTACAAGATAACAACATAGTCCTCAAGCTTTTAAATGTAAACTGAAATCCAGACACTACACTTGACTGAAAGACCTACTAATGTTAATGCTGTTTAATGTGACTGAATTGACTCAAATCTTTGTTTTTAATATGTACTTCCTTCACAATATTGATGCTGAGTGGATATCCTGATGTTATAAAATCAGCTGCATTATTGCATCACATTATACAATTTGTAAGGAATAGAATCTACTGAAAACACTATGACAGAGCATAGGAATGCCATGATTTCATAAACTGTGTGGTGTTCTCTTGTAAGCTGGGATATAGAGAGGTTGGAAAAGATGTGGGATATGGAGCAGAATGTCTTATAAAGATATAGAGATATCAAGAGTTCTTTAAAATCACCCAGAAAGTGTCAAATAATGACCTATAAGTTCTGATAGGCCTGTGCTGAATAAGCACTTCAAGGAGCCCTGAAAATGTTGATAGGAAACAAATTTTATGAAGATAAAGTAAAATACAATGTGCAGCAAATGTCACATCTCGCTGTCTTACAATAAAATTGAAAAGCACTTGTGATTTAAACCCCTATGCAAATAGATTAAGGGATTAAAAATAGAACAAAGTTCAATCCTGACAAACCCTGTGGTCTGTGTATCCTGCCTGCTGTACAGGCAATTCTGTAAGCATCTCCCCACGTCATAAAATCACATAAACATGAAACCAACCAGATGAACACTGACAGAATACAGCTGCACAGCGCCTATCAGTGCACCACTCCGGTTTTATGTCTTTCATTGGTGTATATCAGATTATTTATACTGCACCACTGCAGCATTAAAATGGGCTATTCAAATACTTCATGTCACAACACAAGATTCAGTGTTAACACCCCTATAAAAACCGCAGTAAGATTTAGTTTAAGCTTCTGCGTCGATATAAGAAGAGGTTTGTTATTGGAATTTAGTGTTGTAATATCTTGTGTAGTCACACCCAGAGTTCATTGTCTATGCATCCATTTTCTGCCACTTATCTAGGGCCAAGTTGTGGTGGCAGCATGCTGAGCAAATTAGTTCAGACATCCCTCTCCCCAGCAACATCTTCCAGCTCCACCTGGGAGATCTTGAGGGATTACCATGCCAGATGAGATTCATAGTATCTCTAGAGCCTCTAGTATATTCTGGGTCTGTGATAAACGCCTGAGATGAACTGACACGTTATCTGTGCACAAAGATTTGGCAGATTCAAAAGGAGCCTTAACCATATTGCTAGCACGTCTCTGAACTAGTCAACAAGCTCATCAACAGCAAGGTGTGGATGAGATGCCGAAACGTCTGAACATTGTTGGGCTGTTTTGACTGACAAGGCCAAAACAACTAGCTCCTACTCTCCCAATACATGAGGAATGTTGAGAGACCTTAGTATACAGTGATTGCTCCAGACATAAGTGTATGTTGTCTGGATGAACACATGACCCCATTTCTTAAAAAACCTGTTAAATTTTAGCCGTGTAAACAACAAAACATGTACGAATGTCCGTCAAACTGTTGCTGTACGTCACACACAGTCGGCAGTCCTTCTCAGAGTCCCCAGAACTGCTTGGTTTGAAAATGCCTAATGTCTCCAACTCATGTCTCCAACATTTTCTGTAATGGATTATAGTGAACAGTTCCAAATATTGCCAGCAGCTCTCTATAGAAGCCCCCTTAGTACCCCGGACTCCACTTTGAGAACCACTAGAATAAGTTGGGGGACAATCTGGCTGCCATCCCTCCATGAGATATGATGACTTGGTTTTTGGCTTTCCATGAACCTGTACGCCAATCACAAACACATGCAACAACTTCCATGCTCTGATGCACATTACATTAGCATGCGTTTACACTGACAAAGGCCAGAGGGTTTTTAGCCAAGACAATAACACAGTTATAAGGACGGCTAAGAGAACAACCACATAAGATATTCTGATAGCTTTCAAAGAATACCCCTCAACACCCAGATTTATACATAGAGGCAGGAGAAAAATGACATTGGACCCGTTACAGGAGCTAAAATGTGACAAAAGTCTCAGATGCTGAGGGGGACGTGAAGGTTCAAATGTTAATGAGGACATCTGGCTCAGATGTGGCTGAGGCTGTAACTGTTCATCATTTTCCTGGAACAGAGAGGAGGGCCCTGAAAACAAAATCTGTCTTCCAACTGTCTTAACACTGCTCTATTTTTACCTCCATTACACTCCAGAGTGTCTCTCTCTCTCGCTCTCCCTCTCTCTACCCAGGATAGGATGAATTACATCATTAGTGACTGTAATCTCTCAGCAAGCCAACTGTATTACAAAATAATTTAAAGGTTGGTAAAGATTTTTTTCAAGCCTATCTTAATACAATAATCACATGCCACATGCATGTTGAAAGCGTAAAGTTCGTAGTCTTTCTTCATGGCCCTGTAGTAGACATGGAATGTGACTAAACTTGAGTATTTTACAACTCTGGCATGTCCTCATTTACTATAATTTTCCACAATAACAATGCACATACTCATGCTATTTGTTGTTAGTACAGCAGGAAGTAACCTAACTTCTTCCATAGCCTCAGTTTTCACACATATGGCTACAGATTACTGACCATCTCTTTGAAGTAGCTCCCCCCAACAAATGAAGATTAAGTGTGACAGCAGCACAGTGAGTACTGAAGAGTAGCAGCATTCTCAAAGCCACAGGTACTTTTACTCCTCATTACACACAAGATACCAGGCACTTCCCTGTCAACTATAAACATTAACCTATAAACCTTGTACTTAATACCTCTCCCCCATGCTGATAAACACTGGCTGTGTGTGTACTGTGAAGACAGGAGTGCAAGAATGAGTTTGCTCACGGTGACTGCTGTGAGGAAAGACAGATGGACCAACACAGAACAATAACCTCTAAATGACAGGGTTCATTCCAAAATGCAGCTTAAAAAACATGTTTATACTATTTAAAACTAACCCTTTGGTTATTATCGGTTATTACTGAAATGTATTATTATTAAAAATAATTATATATGTAATTTAAATAATTCCTGCACTTATTATTCTTATCATTCATCTTATTATTATTGTTTGTTGAAATCATGAACTAGAAAACAGTGATGAGTCTGATTTTGAAAGGGTAATGAAGCATTTTGGAATGAAACAGCAAAAACCAGTGGTGGTTTTGGTAGGCAGAGGAAGGTTTCAGTTGAAAGCTGTCAGACAAATTTAATTACTGTCATGTTAAAAAGGCATTTGATTCACTTGATTAATAGTTTAATTGTTGTCTAAGAGGAATGGTAGTTTGAGAGGGTTGGATTTGAGGGAAAGGGATAGGGTTAGGTATGGGGTGAGGGGTGGTTAGATCAGGGTGGCATAGGGAGGTTCCCCACCTGGTCACACCTTGTTGCGATCTACTTGGGGGAAAACAGTGGTAAAACAAGGTACAGCACATTTATGGATGCTTCACACACAAACAAAATAAAGCATATGTTTGCATCAAATGACAACAGCATAGGCTCTATTAATGAAGAGATAATTATATATATTTCGGTTGGTAGCAGACAACTGGGTGAGTAAATCCCAGTAAAGCACAGACTCCACAATGGATTCAGCTACAGTATATAAGGCAATGCAAGGAGAAAATAGAAGGTGAAGTTGGATGCTGAATGTTATTTCTGGTAACCTATCACTGAAGTAACATCAACATTGTTGGTGATTATAAAGACACTTGCTCAGCTTTTGTCCCATAATTGCTTGTTGCTACAACTTCACAGTCTCAACCAAAACATTACATAAAAAGAGCAAATGCCAGCAAAACAGGCCTCTTGGGAGATTTTCTCAATAATAATAGTGATATAATCAAAGAAATACATAAATATCATCCCAGCCCTAAACACCTGGTTGTCACTAGCATCTGAAGCTGATAATAAAAGGCAGTATTGCAATTTGAAACATCAAACGTGAAATGAATCAAAAAGCTGCAAACTGAGCTCAACGCTTGAGTGGTTCTAGGAGATGAGATGACAGATTCACAGATTGGGCTTTGATGGGGATGCTACGGTTCGTTGTCCTTGCCACTGGCAGTCGATCACATGGATGCAAGCAGAACGAGCCCTGGCGGCATGCATGGTGAATCAATGACAGTTGTCTGTCAAAACAGCACCTATCTGTAACTGCCAATACTGGTGTGACCGGAATAGACTTTGCAAATCATTTTCTTGGACTCACCTAAAGCATCAGATATTTAATAAACAAAATCAGAACAGGATAGAATCATAGGTATGGAGATCCACAGTGTTCAATGTAAAATAAATATAAATCACAATAAATCACAATAGAAATATTTACATGAGTACACACATATAAAAATGTATTAGAACTATATAAATTGACAACATACAGCACATTTTACTATTGTTATTAAAATAGATTTCATCCCCACGATGTACAGAGGGTTTCATCCCAAGTCCAGCACCCCGAGACTGTACATTAACCAGAACGAGGAAAGCCAAGGACTAGTGAGTGTCAGAGCCACTGTCCAGGAGGAAACAACAAAGACTTAGGAATACATCAGAAAGAGACATGGACTGCTAAGTGAATACCTCAGGCAGCAGAAATCTGGCAATGACGATGAGGAGGAGGAGGATTAACAACCATGGATGGACAAGCCCTTGCATGGCATGTACCACTAACAGATAGTAGAAGCGGCTGATATCAAGAAATCCTACCAATGGCTAGAGAAGTCTTGTTTAAAGGACAGCACAGAAGCACTAGTCATGGCAGTATAAGAACAGGCACTCAGTTCAAGATCAACAGAAGCAGGGGTCTACCGCATCAGACAGGACCCCAGATGCAGGCTGTGCAAAGATGCCCCTGAGACAATCCAGCACATAACAGCAGGGTGTAAGATGAACGCAGGAACAGCGTACATGGAATGTCATAACCAAGTGGCTGGTATGGTATACAAGAACATCTGCACTGAGTTGGGTAGGAGGTCCCGAGGTCAGAACGGAAGACGCCTTCCAAGATGGTTCAGAATAACCAAGCTAAGATCCAGTGATACTTCAAGATCCAGACAGACAAAATAGTGATGGCAAACCAGCATTTTGTCAGTCAGTGGAGAACAGGAGAAGGTAGTGGTGATAGATGTAACATTCCCGAGCAACAGAAGCAACATCAAGAAGAAGGAACACAAGATGCTTGAAAAATACCAAGGGCTGAAGAAGAGCTAGGAAAGATGTGGAGAATAACGGCAACAGTTATGCCAATGGTAAAATTCCAGGTAACATCAGTGGTCTCTGTCCAGAGGAGTGCAGTCCTAAGAACAACTAAGATACTGTGCCGAACCCTCAAACTCCCTGGTCTCTGGTAGAGGACCCGAGCTTGAGCAAGACACACAAACCACCCTCGAGGGGGTGAGAGCGGGATTTTTGTTTTATTCGTTTATTTTTTCGGTTATCATAGATTATATGAGCTGTAATTAGCTAGGTAATTGAGCTAATGTTAGCTCCATAAGATGAAACACTGTCACCTGGCTTTTAAATGTTTCAAACCAGTCCATTTAAGACTAGAATGCTGTAAAAGGGTTTTAAGCACTCTAAATACATAGACCATCATACAAAAAGACAACGTTTAAAGCCGCATATCCCAGGCAAAAAATCAGTAACTGATGATCCATGTAAAAGCCATGAAAATAATGAGAAAGTAAGCTCCTCTAAGGCAAGGCAAAGTCAGTGAGATCTGCCCTGACATAACAAAACTAAAATAGTAAATTAAATTGGAACTGACAACTTCCCCTATGGCATTTCCTTGTGGTATTATTGTTGGCGCCTCTGTCACATAGATAATTATGTAGCTTTCCCTTTCCTCAGGATAGCAACTACCAACAACACAGGCCAAGAGTACTTCAGTCAAGTCAAAACATAACAGTTAGCCCCGTCACTGTGTAGAGAGGCAACGCAAATTCCGACTGCTGCACAGAAATAAATAACTGGTTATCCACAGAGACATCAACTGTTACCACCAGCTGAAGGTCAACAATCGAGGATACATCTACAGGTGACAGAGACCCAGTCTTCTCTTTCAAGTCTACCACGGGTCTGGTGCTAATAGCAGTGCAGGTGTTGCTAGCAACTGGTGTAGCCTTTGACAGGGATGAGTCTGATGCAGACATTTGGCCCCCTGAGCTGGAAAAGCACACTGCTCCAGACGGAGAAACTCCCACTACATCAACGAATATGATCAGAACTACATTGCATTTGTACTGGTACTGGTGCATTTACTCAGCTACAGTATGTTTTATATGCAACGGTACTATCTCACAGCTCAGGGAAAAATGAGGCTATGACGAAGAAGCCGAAGATATGATATGTTAACCTAACCTTGCAAGCAGCAGTTACCATTTTAGGTAGTAAACTACAGGGAGCATTATTTCATAATTTATTTATTTAATATTGAACACTGGGTCTCCATAATAGATATAATAAAACAGGTTGTAAGTCACTGAAATGTACAGTACATCTGTTTACTCGTGATTAAGTACTCACAATTGGTATTTAGCACATGAATATACTGTATATCCCCATCTACAGTATGATGCTGAGTCAGACAGACAGGTTAAGTAGGGTAGTGTAGAACAAACAGGATGTAAATGGAAATGATGTGACAGTATGATCATAGGCCAGTCATTAAAAACCTATAGCTAAAGGCATAGATGTCATATAGTGTATCTAATGCGCATGCTAAGATTACAGAGAAAATCAATATTCCCTGAGTCATACTTATGCCCTCCGGCGGCGGCTTGCTTGTCACATTAGAGAGCCTCTGGTGAATTGATAACAGATAATGTGAAACTGATGGTATCATTTCAGTCCAAGCAGAGCAGTGGCAAGGCAAAGTGCTGATGAAAACACCTTCCATCAGAGACTCAGGGAAGATAAGGATGATGAACACGCATGAGACATGCCCCTCTATAGCAGAGGAGAGTATGGAGGGTGGACCTTCAGCCAAGCACATGATAGGCAAGTACAGGAAGGTCTTGGATGGGCGACGAGATGGGGGTGTGTCTCAGGCACAATAGTGCACACTGCAAAAAATACCCAAAACCACAAGCAATTTCACTTCATATACTGCACGTCTTACAGTCTGCTGATGGCGATGCATCTTATAATGAGCTGACTGCTGTTTGGCTCTTTCTATAATGATCAGATAGCACTAATAATATATGTAATAATGATGTAGAAAGAAATACAGTGAAAGAGGAAATATTAAAATAGAAGAGAAATAATGGTACTGTTCAATTAAGGGAATGTAGTCATGACAGAAGTACAAGTACAAAGCATTACATTTATGCCTTAGTTCCAAATGATGAAACCTTAAAACGAAAAAAGATTTTTTGTTCACATATGTTTTTACTTACTGCGCAGAATGGATATTTGTTTAAATTCTTATTTGCTTGAAATTGCTTTACACAATTTAACTTATGCGCTTGTAAAATTCTTATATATGAGCTCTAAGTGTTCAGTTACCCTCTGAGAATTGAGGAGCAAATATAAATAAACAGTAGATAAGGCAGGTTTAGGAAGAGGATTACACCAAAGGGTTTAATTTCTACACCTTATCACAAAATAACAACTGGAACTCCATACACAACTAAAACAAATAAACAGAAAATCAAAAAAAAAAAAGAATATGTCAGTGAATTGTATTATTTGTGTGCTGAGATGTGCTCCTCTTTCTATGACAGTACTTTGAAGAAAATCTGGGAAAATTTCAAGGAGTAAGACTGAATATGTGAAGAAATTACTTGTTTTTGCAGTGTTAGTCATGTATGTTTTCTCTCTCACATACATACACACAGATAATGTCACAGACAGGCAAGATGAGAGAGGTAGAGGAGGCATTACCCCATGAAGCTCCTTCACAACGATCCCAGCACAGAAACAGGGAGAGGATCATGTCAATAAACACATTGCACAACACCACAAAACACACACACACACACACACACACACAATTCTTATTCTTTCACAATATGTGCTGCAACACAATGCTTGTTTGTACTGATGTTCACATCCTTGATTTGGAAAATCATTTAACAAATAATAGTAACCAAAAATGATGGCTGTTATTAGCAAACTCAGACTTAGAGAAAGCAGTAAAGGAAAAAGGCTGTCAAGTTAATAGCTGTGAGTATGTGTCATATCATGTATCACTAAAACAAGGTTCCTTCTTACAGCAACGATGAATCATCTCATTATCCATACTCATTTGGAACATGAAATGACAGTCACCTAAAATCAATATGCTGACCATTGTGTATTATAATTCTAGCTCTGTGAATAGGCTGAGAACTTGAATTATTAGACATAATCTTGTCCTGTCTTTGCTCCTGTAACAGGCCTCTTAGAGCCCTGACAATGTGAACCAAAAGATGAACTCATTTCCCTGCACTTTTAAATTACCTTTTGGTGCATGGTTCAAAAATACTGATCTTTTTTCTCCTAATGAACATTTTTCAGACTGGATGCTACAAGGCCGACTACAGTCCACATTACACATACTATTTGTAATTCAAGCTTGCTATATGTGTTACATCTGATACTCCAGACCATCAGATCTATGCATTGAATCTGATCATAGGAATTAACTATTTACAAAACAGAGACATTTTAGCTTAATGAAAAAAAAAAAGACTGATTGAACTTACGAAAATGCAAAAGCCACCAGCGCCCCACTGACCACTATGAAGTCCAGAATGTTCCACAGGTCTCTGAAGTAGGATCCAGGATGAAGCAGCAGGCCAAGGTCCACCATCTAAACCAAAGACACCACTATTATGTCTTTTTATTTTCTCAATCATCAGTGTGGCAGTGTGTGCTGAGACTGTGTGTGTGTGTGTGTTTTCTTCTTTTTCCTTTATCAAGTAGTAATATTTTGCTAGGCATCAGCCATTGGGTAGTGGGCTTGTAGCCTCCAGTGAATTACAGAGAGTAGAGCAGAGTGTGAGTCAGTCTGTAGAGTAAAAATGACCAGGTTACATCGCTTTCTCTGCTCTGTGTCATAGACATATAAAGAGGTGAAAGTCTGCGCGTCTCTTTGTACTTCATCTGGTTCCACAGAAACGTCAGCAATGTGACACACTGAGGAGAAAATAACCTTTTATTTGTCTGATTCACAGTTTTGTTGTTGCTAACGGCGCTCCCTTTGGTCATTAACTGTCTAGCCCGCTCGACCTCCGCTGTTTTCTCTCACCAGGGACAAATGGAAAACCTGCAAACCAATCCTACTCATTCTGTGAAAGTGAAAAAGAATTTTTGTGATTCCGATGCACTCCTTTCACTTCTTTCTCCAACTTTGATGATTATTGATTATTGATTATCCTATAATATTCATGTTTTGAAATTAATTCTATTAGTGCCATTTACAAATGGAAAAAAGCATTGATTTATAGGAAAATTAAAGGGGATTATCAATAAAAATAGACAGTAATGCAGGCTAATATCCTGAGTACACTGCCATAGTCACAATGAGCTTCAGTCTTGGCACTGACTGCCTCAATGTCTTCTCCACATTCATCACTTAAGTGCTTTCAGTAAGCAGAAAATATGATGAGTCAGCATCTAAATTCTGATCAATTCTAATCAAATACATAGTCCTCACAGATTAACTCTGAGGAAGAAAAGCACAGTGAAAGATAATGAATTCAAGAGGATATTTGTGTTTGAAAACGTGTGTTCATCTACATGTATACCTTGATCACCATCTCAAAAGTGAAAACGCCAGTGAAGACGTAGTCCAGATATTTGAGCACCTGCAAAAGAGAGACTTAATCAGTGCCGAAGCTGATGACAGAGAAATAAAGAAACATAATATCCTCTGCAGGCATGCCAGATAATTCAGTGTATCATTTCAGTGTCTAAGTTTGTGTTCACTGTTTCAGGCGCTGCATGTTAATATGTCAAAATTAACAAAAGAAGTCAAGAAATCATAGAGGGAAGACACAGCAGCTACGTTCTCATTACTTAACAGGTTATTAAACTTAATTATGACTAAATTATGACAGCACACATATGATAATGAACAGGCTAAGCTCCACCCTAAGGCAAAGATGTACTCAAGTACTGTGCTTAAATACAAATTTAAGGTATTTATACTTTGGTATTTTCTTCTCACGCCACTCTTATGTTCGCTACATTTCAGAAGGATATATTGCACTTTTTACTTGACTGTGTTTATCTGACGGCTTCAGTTATTTTCCAAAATAATATTATTGCACACAAAAAGCTGAAACAATTAGTCAGTTGATCAATAGACAGAAAATTAATTATTCTGTTTTAATTATCATTCCAGTCATTTTTCATGTGAAAACATTTCATGGCTTTATTAGAATCCTGCTTTTACATTAATGCAAGTCAAAATAATCTCATGACATCAAATAGAAAAGACAGAATAGTATAACAGTCACAGGGGACAGTACTTTTACTATTAGTACTTTCAGTACATTTTCCTGTTGTTGTTTCCAAATTTTAAGTGACATTTTAAAGAAGGACTTTCACTTGTACTAAATGACTATTACTCAAGAATAAAATATACTTGAGCATTTTAATTGTGTGTTATTAGTACTTTTACTTAAGTAAAGTATCTCAGTGCTTCCTCCACCTCTGCAGCTTTATACACGACAGTACAGTGAATATCTTAATATTTTTGTGCATGTGTTTGTGTTTAAAAATCCACCAGGTTCTCACATTGTTGCGAGGGGCGTTGCTACAGACAGGGTCCTCCGCTGCCAAAGCGATACTGCTCATAGCAATGACAACCAGGATGGACATCTCAAAGTAACGCAGAGTCACAATGTAGTGACATAACCGCCTCACCCTGAGGACAGAGGGGCAGGGACAGATGGAGGGAGGGACAGATGGACAACAGTAAGCAGTAAACACAGATGTTACAAAGATTAGGTTGTGGCTGCAGCTACTGTCACCACTGCTAAAGCATACAGATAGGTTTAATGCAAGGATCACAATGAAGCAAGACTCAGTCAATAGATCTTCATTAGGAAAGATGCTGGACAAAAAACAATATTGATCCTTATAATGAAACCGAATAAGAGCACAGCTGTGCTTTTTCATACAAGTGCACATTGGACTGTATACTGAGAAAAACTCCATGCAGACAGCAGTCAGCAAACCAAAATAATGGAAATGCATGTCAGAAGTAGTGAAGGGGAAGTTAAAACCGCCATAGATAGCAGCATGTAAAGCCCTCAAACCCCCGGGTTAACTCCATTTGCTGCATAATGCGCGGATCAAAATCCACATTTAAACCCACTCAGAACCACATTCAAACCCACAGGGTATAGAGAGTGTATATCCTGATTGCTTTCTGTACTGGTTTAGTCTATGTTTGTGGCCTAGTGGATCTGTGGAGCTTTGTGTATTTGGACCTTAGAACTACATCTGTGCAGTGCATTTCCCATTTTGTTAAAAAAAAAAAAAAAAAAATGCACTCATAAAGATCTAATTGCTAAAAGCTTGGCCTGCACTGGACCTACGTGTGCACAGGCTAGAACCATAAGCACAGTGTAGTCTAATAAACAGGAAAGAAAAAAACAGCAGTATAACAGGTAAACATCATGCAATCAACAAGATTCACATGTATTCAAGCAATTTCATCAGAAATCTCAAAGGAAACAGCATCAATTACAATATACTGTAGAAAAAACTGAATGAACAGTCAAGCATACTGAGGCATATGAATAAATACCAGGCTAAAAGAAGGAAAATCATTACATAAATTTGTCATTTAAATCCTATTCAGAATGCAGCATGAATCCAATTAACACACAAAGTCTTATGAGGGGCTACGGCTATGTGTGAAATACCTATAACTACTGTGTGCTGCAGCCGCACTGATCTCATAAATAAAGTTCATTTCATCAGCACACAAGTCAGCGGGGAGCCTTAACATAACAGTGTTCCCCTTAATATGAGACATATACCGATCAGCCACAACATCAAACACTTCACAAATGAAGTCATCTTGTTACAATCAGAACTGGAAATTACTACCAGCCAAACATGGATGATTTTGTGTACTGACAGGTAAACTCAGCCAATCTACCAGCCAGGTTGGCAGGTAAATAAAAGCGGTGCAGCAGAGCAATTTGTGACAGACCAAAATGATACTCATTGCTTGTGAAAACTCACAATGAATTGTGAGTCTGCTTGTTTCACTCAGACAATTTAATGAGTATTCAAGGCAAAAGGCCCCGCTTCCCACCTGTGTCAAAACATATGTCACTGTTTACAACCTGATGAGTGAATGAAGCAAACTATCTTTCTGGCCATGATAAGCATGCAGGAGGTTCTATAGGAGGAGAAGATGTGGACGGAGGAGGTTGAGGAAACTCACGGATTGGTCTGTCCAAACATGAACATGGAACTGTAAGGCAGGATGGGTTTGGGTCCACTTTGACCTAGATCCTCCAGGGTCTTCTCATTCATGGGCAAAGTCTCACAGTCAATACTGTTCACTGGGAAGACACATAGACTGATTACAACAATGCAAGAGGCAAGAGTCATGAAAAAAAAATAAAAACAAAAAACCATGCTACTTTACTGCAACACTGGCCATGTGTCAACACTGGAGGTGAAGCTCTTTGCAGCAGATGTTGTCAGCCTCCAGCTACCTTTGATCATGTCCTTGTACAAACAGCTATTGGTTAGAAATATTTGATTCAGTCTCTCAAAGTCTCATCTGCAGTCACTGCCATATCTGGGGTTATCCTTACACTGCTGGATGCTTGATTCTTCCTGTTCTTCTCGCTCACCATTGATAGGTCAGACCTTGATAGATCTTTATTTGGTTGTGTTAGAAAAGAGGGTCATTTGTGGTGGCCTTCCTTCATTTCCTTTCATCTCTCTACTGATTACTATAACAAAGGCATACATTCTCTTATACATACTTTCTTATTCTATTATCATTACTGTAGTACTATTTCTACTACTTTTTCATCTTTCTTTAAACTCACTGTATAAATTTTTATTTTTGCTTTTTAGGTTTTAAGTATACTGCAGAGAACAGTACATATGGTAGGATACAATTCAGCACTTAAGAACGGGGCCAAAAATGATGACTGAGGCAACCTGTTCAATACGCTGTTCAGCATGCTGTTTACCCCAAGATGGTGTTCCTTTGGTTCCCAGTTGTTTTGGGTGTATCCCTGTATAACTGTATTTAGTTTTTATTTTTCCCTGCATTTACTTTTGTTTATCTTGTAATTCTTCCTCTTAAACACTTTACTAATTTCTTTAGGAAGAAAAACACAGTTTTTCCATGGTAATGTTTATCTCTTGTGAAAGGCAAAGACCTCATGGATATCTACAACTCACATCTGACATAAAGCTCCAATACAGATACAAATATAGGGCCATTTTTACAAAAATAAAATGCATGTGCAAGCAGCGCACATTCATCACCTGTTCTCCTCACAGTGAATGCCCTGTACTCATCATACTGCACTTGGTTTAATTGTGAGTGGCTATGAAAAAAGACCTTAAAAGGCAATGGCTGCCATGGAAGTAATAATCATAAGTCACATTATGTGTGCATCATCCTGTGGGCCTCAACAAGTACTGACGCTGTATGAGGGTGGTCTCTCCAGGTGGGGAGGTAACAGTCACAGGAGGAATTTGGATGGAAGTTTGGCCAGTCCGTCTGACGTTCCTCTGGTTATCTGAGTCCTCTGGTTGGCCCTGCTGGGGGGACATAGCAAGGGACTCCCCCTCTGAGTCACCAAACCTATCCCTAGAACAGAGATAGCATCTTGCATATTAATATAAACTGTATTCTCAAACAGTATCTGACACTGATGGCCAGGAGGTTAAAAAAATGATATGCAGATCAGTAGAAACACAGCTTAACACTGCAGGGTCACTTTCAAACAACAGAATGCCAGATACATTGGAGTAAATCGAGATAAAAAAAAAAACCTCTGATGATCTCTTTCAGTGCAATGTTTATTTTCCTCCTAGAATTCAAGTGCACTCCAAAATGATCAGGTCAGTGATACGCTTTCACTGCTTTGGCTCGTTTTCTAGCATACTAAATGTGAAATCGAAACTTTTTTTTTTTTTGAATTGAAACTGAAACTAAATCTTTAGTTGTCCACCACTGATTTAAACAAGTTCAGAGTTCAGAGAGTTCAGAGAAAAGAGGACAAAGTAATTCAGATTTGTACCTGTGTGTGTTCGTCTTCTCTCTCTCATTGGACTCCTCTCCTTCAACTGCGGACTGGCCCCTGGATCCATGAGTCCGATGTCTCCTCCTTTCTCCACTGACACCACAGTCTCCTCTGGAACTCTTATCCCCATCCCTGTTAGATGAACGTCCATCTTTGTGGCGGGATCTCCGCTCTCCCCTCCCTCCGCTGTTTACAGTCCCATTGCCCCCTCGGGACTGCCGATGTGAATGATGATGTCGATGCTCTCTCTCACTTGTGACTCCACCTCCACTGTCATCCACTGAGCTCTGATGGTGATGCCTCCTGCCTCCCTCTCGGCTACGGGACCTCTCAGTTTTCCCTTCTTTGCCACGGCTGCCGTCATGGTCTTTGGAGCGGCTGTGATGGACGTGGTGAACCCCATCCTTACTGGTGTCACCATTATCATTTGTTCTTGTCCGATTGCTGTCTCTGTGGCGGTGGTGGCGTCGGGTTTGGTGAGGCACAGCAGGAGGAGGGTCAGCGGCGCTCTCAGCCTCCTCTGGCACACAGGGCTTGTGATGGTGGTGTGTGTGGCCGCCCACCAAAGGTCCATCACGAGGTTCAACAACCAGTGGTCGGTCAAGGTGGGTTTTCATGTCGGGTCGGATGTGGAGGGCTGAGGACACTCGGAGACGCTCCTCAGGCTCCAGCTCACAGTAGAGGGCCTCACAGCTCGCCCGATTCTGCCTCCTCAGCTGGTTGGCCCTCTGTTCCCACACTGACATCGTCTTCATTGACTTCTGCTGCTCCTTACTAGGGGCATAAGAACAAGACAGATCAAAAACACTGAGATCGTTATTATCCTCGAAATGGAAAAATCATTTAGTAAGCCCTCTTTTTTTTTTTTGTCTGATGAATAAAGTCATAGTCATGGTTTCCTTTGAGGTGTGACACATTTACACTTGATGACTTCATGGGACATAAAACCAACAGTATATTTAATTTTACATCTCATGATGGCACACATATTCCCTACATGTGAATGATTTACAGTATATGCAATGGAGCTTTCCACACAGCAAACCACAGGGTCTGTGAAGACAGCTCATCCATGGATATGCCTGAACAAAGGTCAAGCATGTCCATATCACCATGCGTTGACATGCTACTTTTCTCTATAAGTGTCCGTGGTTAATACAGCACTTTGAAATGGCTGGATGCATGCACATTTGATATTGCATGAATGAAAAACAGGTCTGTCTCTTCAACTGATTCTACAGTGGGAAATTACATGTGGCAATGCCATCTCTTGTGTGGCATTTCACCAGAGGAATCAATCTGTTCACTACACTGATTAGGAACACAAAAAAACTTCATCTCATGTTCTCAACGCTCCATCATCGTGCAGTTCCATTCTTCGTACTCCACTACTCTGCAAAAAGGTGGATGGACAACATGGGACTGGACGAACTGAATGAACAGAAAAGCCCATGACACGGTGTACATGACAACAATGCAGGGCAGCTTGGTTTCATTTAAGTGGTCTTGTTTTTAAGAATGTAGAAAAATGAGAATGTGAATATGTATGTTTCTCTGTAATCATTATCATCATTGACCACCCTGCTAGCAGACGGTTGGGTTTACCTCAGGTAGTGATGGACTGGGGTGCAGACATAATTCCTACAAACACATAAAGGGAGCAACATTGAAACAAACAGAGGGAACTTCAAAGGGACAGAAACAGGTTACAGACAAAAGCACAGAGGAGGCGAATAAGATTCAGGAAACTCACAAAGGGACAAAAACTGACAAAGAGAGGAGCATGTACAGTAGAGATGCAAAATTATATAAAAAGTCAAAAGAAACTGTTGCTGGAACATAGCAGAGGAACAATGGGGACTGAGGCACTGTAAAAACTATCCATTCTCTACCTCAGTTGTTTCAGCTACCACGTGCAAGTTTTCATTTACTGAAAATGAAAGCCCCCCTCCTGTTTTTCTTATTGTTCCTAAAAAAATTACTTTACTGTAAGACTGTTTTCACATTTATTGTAAATTTTCTCTGTGTCCAGTAAAAATCTGACTCGAAGAGGCGGAGCCTATGAGTATGATTTGTGACATCACTAATAGTTTGGAAGGTAGTCTTGGTCCAATATTCAGCAAGGACTCCAAAAACACTGAGAAATGGCTTTACAGTTAAGTTATACTCATTTTGTGTCCAACAGTTAGAGATTAATGAGTAAATGAGGAAAATGAGGAGATGTCATCTTAAAGATTTTAACAAGATAACTGAACATTTTTTTTGAAAAATCCTCAAAATAGTACACAAATACAGTTTTATAACCTTAAATATTATTAAAGACACTAATTTTGCCTTTCAGCTGTTGGCCACGGTATTTGTCAAGCAAAGCAGTAGTGGTATAATTGCAGAATAATAACATATTGCATATTAGCTTCATAGTGTAGCAGCTACAAAAAGCAACTAAGCAACTCTTAGTAGATTATCATCTATCAAAGGTGCTACTAATTTGGATGTAGGGTGGTAAAGTGTAAGGAATCTGGTACTGTTAGTATTATTTAGTAATCAATTCACATAAACATGGTGCAAAGACACCTCAATTGATGACCAAATGAAAAGCTACTCAGCAGCTTCATGGTTATTTAGTCAGTAAGGAGTCTCCAGGTGTTGCTCTTGCACGGAAAATTGAGTGTGGGAACTAAACTGGTATTTTTCTTTATTTCTTTTACTGTTAAGAAATCCAATGAAAAAACTAAAACCAGTAACGGTTTTGACCAGTAACCACTACCTTTGTACCTGGTTCATTGGTCTCTACTGAAGACATACATCTTTAAAAACGCCTCACAATTATAAGGCTAACACATATAATAACATGCATATTTCCAACTAGCTTGGGAAAATAAATCACAACTGCAAGTATACATAACGAACACATATACTGTGAACAATGATATTTTTATTTTTAGGTGCGGTCACTGAAAAAAAATCACTCTCAGACAGAAGGATGTTAGTCTTGAACAGACAGGTACCGACAGAGAAACTCGAGTGACACTTGTTCATCACAGAGAAATAATAAAAACAGAACAGCAGAAGGACTGCCATGTTCTCGTGAACAATTCACACTGAAGAATGACATAAAGGTAACACCGGAGGAAGAGAGAGGTTGGCAGTAGAAGAAGAGGGATGAAAGAAGGGCAATGGGAGGATTTAAACATTGTAATAGAGAGGTAATAACTCACAGTGAGTTAACGCTGCAGATGGATGAGCTGCTAGAGTGCGCGTTACCTCGACTGCGTGTTAGAAAACTGCACATGCAGAAAACAAAAATGGGGTAGGGGGAACATCATATAGGATGAAGTCAGAGAAAGAACCAGACATCATTCGACATTTCTCTGTCTTCTCTGTGTCCTTTAGCCTCCCATCACATTCCAATGCAATGGGGAGCCAAAGCTCAAACACAAAGCGGAACCAGAAAGGAAATGTCACACAATGGTCCATGGGACATTTTCATTGCCTAGAAAGCCTAGATATGAATATATATATATATATCAATAAACAAGCTAAATTTCATTGTATGTTAAAACCATACTGAATTTTCTGAAATTTAATTTTAAGTTACCCTGGATACAAAAATCACGACATGGGTCGAATAAGAACACAGTAATGTTGGAGCTTGACTGGCAAAACACTTCACAACACTGACTTAATACTTCCAACATGAAACACTATTAGCATTCATTTAGAGCCATATTTGTGTCCACCTGATGAATGTAAGTGTAGTATTCACTCTATTTATACCTATGGTTTGCTCTCCACCAACTCATGTGAAAAATATTTGTTAAATGCTTCACTGCAGTTCATCAGCGAGTTCCTAGTCTGTCTGCATCACTGCGAGAGACTCCTTTCACATTACACACAGTCATTTGACCTATTATGTATATGAAAATATTGATTAGTGCCATTTTAAAGACTAGAATGAATGACATTAAGGTCACTGTGTATATGAGCCAGTGCCTCGAGATTGAAAGTGTGTATTGTGTATTATCCAAACCTTTTTCTTTACCATTCAGCTTGGCCGCATAGGACCGTAAGCACGGGCTTTTTAATACACTCTATTATGTACTGCACAGCCAGGACAATCTATAAGTCCAAACTATAACTGGATGTTATGGACATAGGGGTTGTTTAAGATGGTGTAAAATAAAATAAAATAATAAAAATCACTTCACTTGTAAGTAGTGTTTTTCCGTGCGTTGAAGTTCTGTTTTTTCTTGCAATAATTTACAGAAGAGGTGATTTAGGAGACAGAAAACAGGGATCTGTCTTGTGAAGAAAAGAACATAATGTGTGCAAGCAGTGACCAGATGACACTGACTTTCACTGGGACATTGACTCCGAGGAGGTTAGTTAACATCATGCTTTTGTTTCAACAAGAAGCTGTCATCATCACATTTCAGATCTAAAAACAGAGACCATGCATGAAAGTGCCAGTGAAAGAAACTCTAACTTGGGTTGTCTATGCTTGTGCACTTCACAGAAAGAAACAGGAAACTCTAACTGTAAAGATTCTACATACTTAGGCTTTAAGCAGAACTGAGAGAAGGAAACTGGTCTTTAGTATGGGTATTTAGCTGTGCAACAGCTGTTTAGTTGTAAAGCAAAGGTGTGCAGAATATGTCTTTTTTTTCTGTGATGGTGTGTTGAGTGAGAAAACGAGCCAGAACAAACATTAGAAGAACTGACTTACGCTGTGATGGAAATGTTTGCGGCCGACATGGGGCTGACTTCCTTTACCTCCTTGGCCTTCTGGAGTGCAAGCTTCTTATTGATGGCCTCTTCTTGCTCCTCTTCATCCTGGAGAGTATGTGTAAGAACATATATACATACATACAGTACATACAGCGAGTACTTTTAAAGGTTGAAGACTTTCTGTTTCTCCCCACTGACAAACACTCAGATTATTTTCACTCATTTGGATCACTGTTAAAGGAAGAGTTCACCCAAAATCAAAAATAATTTTTTGTCTGCATACTTGTAGACATTGTTGTGAGCAGTTTCACATGGGAACTATTTACTATCTGCAGAACTACACCCTACAACGGTATCACTGTGCAGAAGAAAGCACGTGTCCACCACAGCAGAGCGGTGAGTGTGACATGACAGCCTTAACCTGCTGCTAAATGCTGCTATTTGAGACTTAATTATTTTAGAAACCACTCTTAGACATCAAAGTAATCTCATTGAACGTCGATACTTCATCATTTGTGAACAATAGCTAGTACTTATTCACTAGCCCCCTCACTAGCACTAGCACCCTCATATCATGTGAAATATGCGATTTGATTTAAGATAAAGTACCTTTACTGATGGATTCTGTGGGCAAGATGGTGCCACTGTTTCTGTCTCCTACTGTAAACTGCTACCAAGCCAGCATCAAGTTATAAATACTGTACCTTAGTGAGCTCCTGGGCATTTGCAAGGTTATCGACAGCAATGGCCAAGAACACATTGAGGAGCGTGTCTGGTTATTTGTGGTTTCAGGAAAAGATCAAATGATTGATGGACATAGAATTAATATTTACAATTGCAGCAAATAAATGATTAATTTCTTCACAGTGCTATAAGGCTTAAGGCTTCCCTTTGGGTCAGTCAGGCAGGATACAGTTTCCAAAGAGAGTGAGAACAATGAAATAAATGGAGGAGAACATTCCCCCGTGAACACCGCCCTGTGATTCGATCCCATGGTACATGACTGCATTCCAGTCCTCCCCGGTTAGGATCTGCAGGAAACATAAAAGCTGGTTTCTGAGACCAGTTCAGCAGTACAAATACAGAAAGAGAAAAAAAAAATACGATGGAGATGGCCTTTACCTGGAAGACGGTGAGAATCGCAGCCGGGAACGTGTCAAAGTTGGTTGTCGGCGTTTCGTCTTCAAAATTAAACCTGCAGGGAGGAAACAAAGAGAATGTGATCAAGCTCCAAGGGCACAACCCAGTCACATTCACTCCACCTACTGGAGAAAGGAGCAGATTATTGTCCTCTCCATTAGACTGCTGCACATTATTCCAGCACAATATAGGCCTATTACATTTGAGGCATCTGAGAGCCTGGCCCGTGCGACCTTATGGCTGATCTCTGAGTGTTTATTCTTCTCAAATGGATGAGTTGTGCTAATGCTGACATTTTGTATCTCTGTCTGTCTGCTGGGACCTAATTACATCTCCACCAATGTGAAGGATGCAAATAGAGGAGGTCAGAATGCCAGCAGAATTTGTGTTGTGCCTTCTCAAAATCCATGAGAGCTTTGTGTTGAGTCTGGATCTCATTAAAAGACAACCACAGACAGAAGAGAGGGAAAACTGCACTTATTTCAGGATGCTGTGACATATGTTTTTATTTTCTTCTAATTCTGTTCTCCATTCATTACTATAGTTAGGTTTTGAAGGTTTTACAATGATGGTTTTACAACTGTTTCATATTTCAACATCTGACTGTTAAATGACAATATGCACAACTATTGCTAATTACAAAGAGATAACAATAGCAATCACATTGCTCCACCCGTATTTCAAGAATAAATGACAAAATACTTGCTCTACTTACATAGTCCTTTTTAACCCATTTTAACCTTATTGATTGTTTTTTGCTCAGAAATGTCATCAGTTTGCCTCACAGCAGTATTTAATATTTTCTTACTGTTTTCATTTTAAAAGCAACCTTTATAATGTGCATTGTGATATTTTCAACACCTGCATGTCACAGGTTTTCATCACACAGCATATATTTGGTTGCCCGCTGACCAGTGGTCGTTGGGATCGGGTCAGCCCACAATGAAATATTACAGGACTGGCTGGGCTATTGTGTATAATAGTCCACCTTCCACTTTCTCATCCCTCTTCTCTGTTTATTAATCCTATATCTTCCCACTACTGTGGGTGAGAGACAAAGAGAAAAGAGAAAAAGCACTCCACTGCTACCAGCAGCAAGATCATCATTTTGAGGAGCGCAGTGGTCCTCAGTCTTATCCCTGCCTCAATCCTCAGTCCAACCAGGCTAAAATAATGAAGAAAACTGACGGTTTGCAGGTCTCCTCAGGCTCAGGTGGCTCATTCATGCATATTGTTGCAGGTCAGGCAGTGTGGATGGACTCTCCGGACAGATTAGGTGGGTTAGTGTTCTGGGAATACAATAACAATGCTGTCCCTGACATTCTGAGCCTCAGTGACGTCAAATATGATACCAATGATAATGAAAACCGATCAGATCTTTATTGATTTTGTCAGTTATTTATTGATTTATTTTTTTTTATCTAATGAATTTGAGATTTTGCTACAAGGGTTTCAAACATGCTTTGAGTGAAGTAAAAGCTTGGCTATTAGGGGATTGATAAGGAGTCTGGGGATGTCTGAAGAGGAATTATATGAACCAAGCTAAGTCATCCCTAAAAATCTATGAATTTTGTGTATTTCGGCACACGACAACCTTCTGAAGACTCCATGCCTTCCATAGAGGTAGTCACAGTCTATGCAGTAATATAGGTTATCACTGAATGTATCTATAATAATATATGTTTCACCCCTGGTGGTCAGTAAAGTGTAATGCACTTAAGTGAATTTAAAAGAATCTGTGCTGTGTCATAAGTGATTCTTATGATACTACATGGACTAGTAGAGCATACTATGAGTCTACACAGCTGATTGTTGAGGTGTGTATAGTGAGTATAGGTAGTCATAATGCATTATAAGCCCCATCAGTCAACCACTAGATTATAACTACTCAAGAATTTCCATAAGACCCTGGAACTTATAATTCATTATAACAAGACTGACCTTGTCAATAGCATTGTGTTATTTCTTAACAAAAAGTAGGAGAAGTAAAAACAAAATACTCACTGGCCACCAAACAGCTGCATGCCCAGCAGAGCAAAGACCACAATGAAGAGGAAGAGGAGGAACAAAAGGCTGATGATAGACTTCATGGAGTTGAGCAGTGATACCACCAGATTCCTCAAAGAGTTCCAGTACCTACAGGCACACACACACACACATATATGGATATATGCAGAAACATTATGGTATAATCAGTGCCCCCAGCACACAGACAGACATTTCTGATGACTAACTTGGTGACTTTGAAGATCCTGAGCAGTCTCAGAGCCCGCAGGACACTGATCCCAAATGAGGCCCCTGGTTTGATGGCAGCCCAGATCACCTCAAAGATACTGCCAATAATGACCTGTGAACACAGTCTGATCAGTGCAACAGCCATCCACAGTTTTCATTTCCAAATAAGTCATTGTACAATCATGACATCTATTTTGCTATTCTGGCAATAATCAAACACATTTTGTCTTGAAACACCAGTTCTGAATTATCTGAATTACCCCACACATGATCACCCTCTAAAAAACACTGTGAACTGATTGAAGTCTCAGCTAAACAAGATGACTTACCCCAAAGTCAAAGCAGTTGAATGAGGAGTGGAAGTAGTTCTGGGGTCCGAGGCCATACATTTTCATGGACATCTCTGCCAGAAACAGGCCCAGGAACACAAACTCGGCCAGGTCTGTGCAGGAACAATAAGAAAACACAAAGATCAATGCCTTGGGTTAAAAGGGCTTCCCTGCTGATTTCTACAGTTCAATAGAGCTGGACTACTGCCATCTGTTCAGCTGTGCCCACAGCAAATAAGACACAGAGCGAGTCTATTGTTTGAGGAAATAACTGCTCTATTCTCCCATGAAAGAGTGTATGTGAGACGTATGTTTGCTCATATGCGTGTTTGCAAAATACACAATGGTTCTTGTTTGCACGTGTTTATGCAGTTTGTCCCTGCCCCTGTCTAGACCTAAAGTACAGGTTTTCAACTGCCTAAGCTGAGTAAAGAATTAACAGGAATTATAGCAGCAATCACATTACAATGATGAGGATTTAATGTATGAATAGTATTGGTTTATCGGTAGTATGACCTTGGCATCTGGGCTCTTTTCTTTCACATGTAAAACCACAACAGAAAAAAATGCAGGACATATGTTGTTATTCATGAAATCTTCTGTGTGTGATTCAAACAAACAACTAATGGACAGATGTGATTTTCTGCTGTAGTGTGAAGCAAAGTTGGCAGCTCAGTCACACTGTGACACTGCCACATAATTCACTTTTCTTTTTTAAAATAGAATGTAAACAAAAGACAATGCAAACATGCATCATTTTCTAAATAAATGAGGTTTCATTTCATGAATCTATTTAAGATAAGATAAGATGAACTTTATTGATCCCGCAGTGGGGAAATTCACCTGTTGTACTTAGATAATCAGATAATTCTGTGATCTATAGTATGTTATGTGAGCATTCATAGTGTACTTCAATGCATTCATAATGCTTTACGACTAGATTCACAAACTCACATAATGCTTTCTGATGCACAATATCAACAAACACAAAAGATTATAGATGTGACTTATAATGAAACATATGTTTAAGTGTCTTATGGATGGCCTTGACCAGTTAACTAGTTGACAAACCAGATGTTGACTGGTGGAGTCTATAAAGCATTATAACTACTGACACTCATCTGTAAACACCTCAAAAATCAGCTGCAGTAAGGACTCATGGTATGTATAATTGTGGTATGGAGTGTCATTCACTTTTAAACCATTTAAACTTTTAAATTCTCTATGAAGTTAGAAAGTATGTCCATGCATTTTTTGAAATATTTAATTGCTGGTACTCACATAGTGCATAGGTGAGCCACTCGGGTTGGTCATAGTGTACGATGGCGACACACAACGTGTTGAGGCCAACCAAACACAACACAGTCCAGTAGAAGCTCTGGGACTTGACCAGGCGGCGGATGGTAAAGCGAATCCTCTTTTCTTTCCTCTTGAAGTAGGATGAGCTCTCATTCTTGCTCTTCACGCTGGCCCGGGCGAACGGCGACCCTGGGGGGGCAGTTGGAACAAAACATCCAAAATGGCAATAAAGTTACCTAGTCTAAAGCGGAAGTTGTCTGACTAAATCAAGACTGAGCCTTGTTTTACATAACGTCAAAAGTATTTGTGCGCTTAATCTCAAGTAAAAATGATGGGAACAACCAAACGTAAATGTGACAGAACTTACAAATTCTTATATTCATTTTCATATTCTGATGAGCTCAAACTGTGCTGAAACCAACGTGAAGACAGTGGCTGTTTCAGATCACAGTCACCACACCCTTCCCTAGTCCCATTTAGACTGTACTATATTAAACCTTCTTTAGCTTAAATTAAGCCCAAATGTCAAGTGGCACTGGACACAAAAGGGAAGGAGAAAAATAGTTCTATTAGAATTTCATTACTAACACAGGAAGACTAGTGGGCTCATCATTTCCTGACCTATTTTAATCCAGACATCTGACTCATCCTGTAACACCTGACGACTCACACTAACCCACTCTGTCTATCTATATATCTATCTGCCTGTAGTGTTCCTATTCAGTTGTTAACATGGCTAAGAATGCTATCCTCAGTCTGTAATCTGGACTCAAACCATGCACTGCAGGACCTTAACTGGCCTGTCATAAGTGGTGGGGCAGTCACAGCGTATGTTTATGTGTGATGTTTATCAATATAAAGTTAAGGAAAAAATAATGAAAGCTTCAATGCAATATTCTGAAGTTTCTTGTTTTCTCTTAAGCTGTGGGATTTGATTTGTTACCTAATTACTGCAGTATGAGCAAAGCAAGAAGCATAACACTGCCTGGATTTACTCTTGCAGTGTTTTTCTTATTTGCTTTGGCTCATTTGTTGTCACAGCCTTAATGTTGTCTAAACGTTAATGTTTCCTCTCTAAACTGTTTCATGGGACATCACAACTCTACTGCATGTCTGCAATAGGTGAGTTACCTAGTCAGTAAACTGGCTACCAAAATGAAAAGTTGTTTGGTTACCATGGCAGTCAACCCAGGAAATGTTGTGTAAAAAAAATCTCTGGTTTGTTTTACTTTTTGTTGACAATGACTTACTGTACTACAAATTCTTGTGTAGTCTTCAGTTTTATCTGGCTTTTTGGCTTAAGACTTCACCGGTGGCTGCATTAAAAATTTGCTGGGAAAAGTCAATCCTGTATAATACTGTAGTGTACAATATACAAGATATGGACATTTGTGAGTATGCAGTAAAAATATTTATGTGGAAATGTGTAAGGTGTGCTGTAATTCAACTCTGTCATGCAAAGTCATATGCAGTACACAGAAAAGTTTGTGACTGAATGACTGTTGTTTCTAGTGCATGATCGTTGCCTGGCAGGTTTTGCCAAATAAGAACACATAATAGGAAAACTATAATTACACAGCCATATTCATTGTGCTGGCCAGTGATTCCTAACTTTCCTAACTTGGAGGTCAAGACCTCTTCAAGGCATCAAGAGATGAATCTAAAGGCTCACAAGATGATCAGCCGGACAGGAAAACAGAAAAACACACTTGGTTCAACACAAAATTGTATTTGTTTAGAGCTGGTTATTTAATCTGGTTTAATTCATGAGTTACTGGATAATTGAACTTATAAAGACAATTGAGAGCTATAAGTGTATATGCATCTGCAAATAAAGCTAATAAAAAAAATAATAATAACTTTATTTTATAACATATAGGTCAATTTTGTACCAATGATAATAACAATAGAGCATTGCACCAAACAAGCTGCTTGCAGTGTGGTGTGTGGCCTTCAACAGACAGTTTGTAGGGTGGACAGTGGACACTTGCAATAACATGTAGATATTTCATCTTGGGCTTCGTCCTCACCAACAGATGAGATGTCAGTGAAGTGGTCCTCTCCCTCCTCTGCATTGATGAGATCGTTCTTACTCTTCTTGGTCCTTTTCAGCACTGCACATACAATATTCAAAATAATGAATGACATGAGTCATGAAGCAGCTAAACTGATTTACTTCAGATTCATGAGGTTTGTTCTTGTTAGAGTTCAATAGCTAGGATCTTTTTTCTTCCAACTGGTCTGCTATGCTGCTCGTGGTGACTTTCTAACAACGTTTTGCCTTGTGTCAGTCTTTTTTCATAAACGTTTAGCTTTCCATCATTTCTGCTTTAACCAAGTTGTCAAATTTTCACAAATTTGTGTTTATGTTGATATATCTTGCCTGTTTACTTCATTCATTATCTATTTTTTATTATTCAGTTATTCATATCAGATTAATCCTTTGTTATTGAATTATATTGTTGCAGTTCTCAAAAAAAAAGTCCCTACTAAAAGATTATGAAAATACAGCAAAGATCTAATGGGTAAAAGCCTCTCCATTGCTGCAGCACATGTGTGCCAGTATATAGTATCTGTGTTGTAAAGATACCATATCTTGTGTTATAATGAGCCAAGCCTCCCAAATTTTCTTGCCAGCTGACTGTTGGTGTTACATAACACAGGTCAGTTTTGCTGTTGAAAGCTCGTTAAAAAAGGAGAAAAAAAAATCAAGTAGAGTACAAAAAGTATGGAAAAGAGAGGAGCTTTAAAATTGCATGAAGGGCTCTCATACTCCCATGCAATCTCTGAACTCCGATGAGCTTCACTCATTGTACATCATTCTAATCTCATTACCCTTCCACTCTGGCACCCATAATCACTGTGACTGTTACTCTGGGTGAGGCTGCAGATGAGAGGCAGTATGGCCTCGATAAGAGGAGAATGTGTGTGAGCACACTCTCACACACACCTCAGAGTAGTTAGTTAGTAGCTAGTGCAAATGATCTATATCAGCCACATAATGATTATTCTGTTAGGAAGTTGTCCACATGGTTAAGATATAACAGAGTGGACCATGCCAGTTAGTTAATATAATCTACTAACACTAAATCTTTAAAAAAGTATGTATTATTAGTTGTATTATCTACATGCATATACTTATACATATAGTATAAGTATATGCATGTTTTTAGTGTTGTTGTCATAATGCAGAGTGGATCCAGTATGCAAAATGTGGGTATATGCATATATACTAGTACAATACTAGTGAAATGCAAGAAAAGAAGCTACGGATTAAAAGGAGTAACAGTAAAGTGACAAGTGACTCAGGCTAATGAGAGCTAAATGAGTTGGCTTGAAGATACTTTTTCACAGCACATAATTTTGACTTGTCATAGTAAAAAAGGTACAGGTGTTACTAATGATATGATTACTGGCTATGTTTTCACTGAAGTAAATACATAATGCATGCAACAGGTTATTACCACAGTATAGCTGACTTTCAATTAGTTCAACTGGGAGACATCATTGCTGTTAAAAATTCCATACAACTCTAACTGGAGGGTGGCAGTAGCTCAGTCATAAGGACGGCCCAGAGGGTTAGGACAAATTTCCCCCAAGCTGGATCAATAATGTGATTCTTCTTGAAATTTCAACTAGCAGGCAAAAGAGGAAGGCATTTCTCCACTTGGCTGCTTATCAGAGCACTCTGAAATCCACCTGGAAACGTGCACATAGTAGTAGTCTCATATCTCGGACTCTAAACACACACACACACACACACACACACACACACACACACACACACACACACACACACACACACACACACACACACATACACATACAACTGTAAATGGTCAATGCAAAGCACCTCATGAATGTTGATGCAAAGATCAATGGTTTGTTATGGGTCTTGCCCCTGCCCACCAGACACCCTCAGTGATTTCTGTTCACGATTCCCTCATCAGCCCTACAGCTGCTTGCCTCCCCAGCTGTACATTATTACCCTATTAGTCTGTGTAAATATAGATGGTATTTTTTCATTCATTTGTCACATCATCAAGCTTCCCTTGCATTCCTACTGGTCCTCATGACTCACCAGTTAACACGCATTGATTTTGTCATGGATGCTTGTTAATAGACACGTTTCACGGTGTGTCAAAGCAGGAAGAGCACTGATGACATTAATAACATTAATGTTGTTTGCAGTCCTTTTACCTGATGTGGTTCCAGGTCTCTAGTCCTGCATGAGACCTGGCTTACTGGGACATTTAAGGGAGAGGAGCCATTGTTAAAGTAACTTATGCCTGTTCTTTTCTTGCTTTGACAAGTCAAAATGTCTACCATGAAAAGAGCCTAACCATGGTTACTGTGGGCTAAATGTTTGTCTCACCCAAATCAGTTTGAACAGTAAATGCTTCAAAATAAAACAAGTAAAAGACCTGTTAAACAGCCTTTTTCTATGCAAAAGATTTGACGAGCAATGGCGCTACAGAGCTGTGTTGTTTGAATCTTGTGTTCTGTCAGTACAAGGACACACAGGCATATTACAAGCACGCAGGACAGGAAGTTCTGCTGACTGAGGATGGCAGTAATGCAAGACAGCTGTTAACAATAACGGCACTAATGTACAGCAGAAAATAGATAGTGACGCAGCAATTGGAGAGGAGAAGAAAGATGATCAGTTGTTTTAAACACAGGCTTTGCAAATGTTTTAGGAAGCTACTGCACATTAACAGGGCACCACTTGTTATTATCAGCTAAAACTAAAACAAAAAAAAATTCAGTAGTAAAAGCAAGTCACCAAAGAAATTGTAGCACCAGCACTGCTTGCAGGAGTTGCAAGGAGGAAGCTGGTCAAAGACCTGGAAACATTTTTTACTCTGTGCATTTTACACAGCCTGGTTAGCTGGACTCAAATGAAAAAATGATGGAATATCAGCACAGTAGACAGAATTTATAAAAAATCTAACTGTGAAAAGGAACATATAGCTAAACAGCATCAGTTTGTTATGTTGCTGTCCCGGGTCTTGCATTCTGTATTACTTTCCGTATAAAGAATGCAGCTCACTTGCTATTGGTTTTATACTCAGGTTTCGGACATACTAAAAAATTTCACTGTGTGTGTGGGCTAACACTAGGGAAAAAATGCTCAGCTAAAATCCTAGTACAAGACAGTGAAAAAAAGCAAAGCTAGCTCCAACAACAACTTATCCAACCAGCTAATTAATTACATAATCATGCTAATGAAGTTGTGAATGCCTCACCAGTCACCAGTTAAACCTCTCCACCAACAGGCTGCTGCAGGGAACGTGGCATTCAGGCTGTCAAGCACAGCACACCCTTCAGCTTTTAGAGTTATTGTGCGTTTGGCCAGGTGTTTCCTCAGGTTAGATGTGTTTCTTTGTCCAGTTTTGCATTACGCATGACAGATATTGCAGCGAGCAATGTGTTTGTTAAAGTGTAGCCATACTTACAGGGATGACATAGACTCATTGTCTCTTTCTCTTTATACTCTAAGTTACTCTCTCAGCCAGATGCTCTTTCGGGCTAATAAAATTTAAAACATATTGATTTATTGTGAAACAGTATTCGGTACTACTGAAATAATTTGATCTGTACCCTTAAAAGCGCTGTACCAAGCCATACTGAAGATAGTAGCGCTCACCAGAGTTATTGTGTTTCCTTTTGTACCATGCTCCATCCAGAGATTTCTCCTCAGCGTTCTTGTCTTCCTCAGCCAGCATCACCTCCTCTGTAAAAAATAATCCCACAACTGAATTAAAAGTAGTCATACCTAAGGTCATATAAGTGTCAAAATCAATTGAGGTAAACTTTTTTACAGTTACAGCTTGTATTAAAGTGTAACTACATTGATTAGTGTGGGCTAAAGTCGCCTCCACCTTCTGAGGAGACTGAGCTCCTTTGGAGTGTGCAGGCCCCTCCTAAGGACTTTTTATGACTCTGTGGTAGCCTCTGCTATTCACTACGCTGTGGTCTGTTGGGGACCGGGCAGCACGGACCGGGACAGGAAGAGACTAAATAAGCTGCTCGGGAGGGCCAGCTCTGTCCCGGGCTGCCCACTGGACTCAGTGGAGGAGGTGGGTGAGAGGAGGATGTTAGCCAAGCTGACATCCATCATGGACAACACCTCTCACCCTCTGCATCAGACAGTGGAGGCTCTGAGCAGCTCCTTCAGTGGCAGACTGCTACACCCTCAGTGTAGGAAGGAGCTACCGCAGGTCCTTCATTCCTGCTGCTGTTAGACTGCATAATTCCATGGTTTAGTCGTCTTTTCCTCCCTTATGGGGACTTGTATATAGCTGTACATTGTACTGTTTTTACTGTACCTTGTAAATTGTTAATTTATTTTACCTCTACATTCTTTTGTAACTGTTTTTGCACACTCTTTGCTTTTTGCACTCCTCTTCTGTCCTTGTGAGCTGCCAACAACAAGTGAATTTCCCCACTGCGGGATCAATAAAGTTCATCTTATCTTATCTTATCTTATCTTAAGCCCACATTTGTAACCCATGTTCGGCCAAAGGAGTGTGTGTGTGCGTGTGTGTGAGTGTGTGTATTTGTTTCTGACCTGCTTTGCAGATCCACTCCAGGTACCCTGTTAACTCTCTCTCTATTTGCTGTTGTCTGCGGAGCTTCAGGAATTCTTGCCTCTTCTCCACCCGTTCTCTCTCCTTGGCAAACTCACTGTAGAAACCACAAAGAAAGAGACACGTGAATGTTTACTGGATCTGACAAGCCAGCACACCATTGACAGGTATACAGCAAGCTCACTTCCAGCAGGTAAGACAGAGTCAGTGTCCTGTCACATTGTGGAACAGCTGAACCGACAACAGCAGGGTGGTGTCATGCTCACACAACAAGCTAGGATCTGCCTACATTTTGTTCTCTCTCTCAACAATGAACATGTGTCAGTCTTGTCATAAGGAGTCAGACTCAAGTCAATAATCTAATGACTTCAGACTTTAATTAATAAAATTAAGAGAGATTCGCAATACAACACCAGTGACTCGTGAATTTTACTTGGACTTCACTCTTTTTGAAATAACTTGACAAGCCCCCCCCAAGACCAAAGTCAACGCATGAGGTTTCAAGGTGCAACTTGGAAAACATACAGTTCAGAAATGACAAACATTGTAATTGTGTGACAGGCAAAAGCTGAAAAGCTAACCAGTAAGGTTGCTGTCACTTGCACATGAGTATGCTTAAGACATAATGAACATGGACAGGGCTGTCCTCATGGACAGCTGTACACATGCAACTGTTGGTAAGCTGAAGGATTTGGAAATAACATCATAAGCCAAAGAGCCATGTCAAGTGACAGGGTGAACTAATGGTACAAGATTTTACACAAAAATGATTGCTTTGTTTTATTATTTTCATTTCTGTGACATCTGAGATGAATACTAGTAATACAAAAAGAATAACATAAAGTTCTAGTTTTGTTGAAGTACTGCTCATGTACTCAGACCATGTACATTGTTTGCCAAGTGTCTGAATATGGAGCAGCCTGTAGTTAAAAATGAAATGATGATGAAAATGATGTTGGCAATATGATGTAGACTAAATTGCACATAGTATACAATGGACAACAATATACATGGGTCAGCTTAGTGTCTTTCTTGCAACCTTTCATTTTGTCAGGTTCTCACAAACGACTAATAGCCAGTCGGAGATTTTCTCCTGTCTGGGCTCTTGTTCACTCTCTCTTTCTCTTTTTAACTTCCCCATTAATGTCTCTTCACCTACGCCATGATGCCTGTACTGAGAATACTGATCTGGCTGCTTCTTATAGCTAGCTGAAGACCCATAGCAAGCGGTGCAGGCACCCACTCGACTCAAGTTACATTGTGCAAGAATAGGCGCTCAGGGTGCAAAGTGGAGGGTAAACACCATTTTCACTATTACAAGTCAGTGCATCACCAAATGATTTAAGCTGTCGTTTTTAATCTAAAAGAGTTGAATAATGTTGCTTTAAGGCACCACTACAAAACCTCATCTCCCTGGTTTGTGTTCAGCCCAGAACTGCTGTTGCCTGTTGGTCCCCATCACTTCCTCTCCTTTGATTTCCTGCCATCCCAATGTTATCAAGTAATGTGACATGTTAAAAATGTTAAATGTAAAATGTTACCAAGTCTATGTGACAGTAATTAATACAAATAAAAGCATTTATTTATCTTTTAGGACTCACTAGGAGGAGACCTCCTGATACCTGAGACCTATTTGTGACTCAGGACATGGGTCGTATCCATAGTGATTTAGTAGTAGTTGAAATGTTTTATCAATATAAATATGAATGTTGGGCGGCACAGTGGTGCAGTGGTTAGCACTGTCACCTCATAGCAAGAGGGTCCCAGGTTCGAATCCCGGTCTGGGCCCTTCTATGTGGAGTTTGCATGTTGTCCCTGTGCCTGCGTGGGTTTTCTCCGGGTACTCTGGCTTCCTCCCACAATACCAAAAACATGCACATTAGGTTAATTGGCTACTCTAAATTGCCCCTAGGTGTGAGTGTGAGTGGTTGTGTGTCTTTGTGTGTCAGCCCTGCCATTGAATGGTGACCAGTCCAGGCTGTACCCTGCCTCTCGCCTATAGTCAGCTGGGATAGGCTCCAGCTCCCCCCGCAACCTTAATGGATAAGCGGTATAGAAAACAGATGAATGAATGAATATGAATGTTATCAATAGGTTGGGCAACAGTATGAAAATAAGAGCCAAGTTGTAATAAATCGGAATGATCTTTTCAACAGGTCTAAGTCTGACAGATCTGCATGGCAGACAACAGAGAACCATGGTTACCTTGCAGCTTGATTATCTGTGTCTGTGTTATGACTGGGGCTGCTCAGGAGTCTCTGACTCTGATTTATTAATCACCCTTCTTAAAGGTAAATCCTCTCTTGAGCTGACACAACATACACTTAGAGAGAACATAAATGAATGTACATGTACCTGAATAGTATGTTATTTACAAACACGATATGTACATTGACAGTGCATATACCCCTTGTTTAAACTCTTGTTGTTTGAACAACAATTTATTATTTTATTCTTCAGTAAATAATTCTTTAAAGTGATATTACATTGTTTTTGTTATATTAATCTTTCTCAAAGTGGATAACATTATCTCCATTGCCACTGCATTGCTTTGCCAGCATAAGGTTTCGGGTTATGTCACAACAATAAGGCAGTATTCAATGTAAAGTAAATGAGCTGGAAAATAACTTATGCAAGAGATGTGGGACAGAGAGGGAGATGGAATAAGAGAGGAAAAATGAGATGAAGAGAGAGAGTTAGAGAGAGAAAGAGAGAGAGAAAGGAAAAACAGGCTATTGAAATAACAGTACAAGGGATCTCCAGCCCTCCCCACCTCTCAGTGATTGGTGTGTCTCCCACACAGCAGAGGGGCAAGCTCTATTCTGCATTGCAGTGGCTGTCTGTCTGCTTTCCTGAGGGTGCGTGGGTGCGTGTGTGTGTGTGTGTGTGTGTTTGTATATGCGCCTACCAGGGTGTCAACATCTAATTTTGTGGCTACGTATCTTTCTCTCTATAATGTGTGTGTAATGCAGCCATGGCTTGGCCTGCTAAGTCGACAGTGTGTGTGTTTGTTTGTACAAACAGAGATTGTGGCAGGAAGGATTTTCCAGTGTTGTAGGGATTTACATTTACATCATCTCACACATATATACTGAAACATAACCCACCATGAGCACAAACATAAACACAGCGTAGAGAGACTGATCCACATTACATTAGATAATTACTATCTTTCATACAAATACAGTGCGCTTATTTTTGTTAGACCAATTAAAATATAATAAAAGCAATCAAAATGCATTAGTACCACGTACAATACAGTATTTAGTGTGTATTACCTTAGATATTGCATGCAAACCTGTGTGCATGTGCGTGTGTGTGTGTGTACAACAAATATGTATGCACATATGTACGTATAAATTCTGTTTAAATGGATGAGTTCATCAGCACAAATGATAAATAGTCAGTTGGAGCTGTGTGGTGATTGTGGGTGTGTAAAAAAATACACATAAGAATAGCGATTCTTATCTCCCACGATTCATAATTTATTCCCAAATGTCAAAATCATCCCCCATGAAAGACAAGGGCTGCAAATGTTTTACTAACTTAAAATATTATAGTTGGAAGATGACTGGGAAGTATACTGTGAGTACTTTTTACGCTGTCACTCGAGACATTAACGAAGTGGAGCAGCTGTGAGAACGAAACAGGCTGACCGACACACACGTCAGCACTAAACAAATGAAACCAACTCTTCAGTCACCTGAAAAATCCTCAGTCCGCTTGCCGTCATGTGCAACACTAGGTTTCCCTGGAGCTGACAGAGCAGCAGAGACAAAGTAAATAAATATACCTTCGACTAGTCACATCACTGGTTTCACAGATGTGAAGTATCTGTCCCAAAAGATACAACAACAGCTTGACAAATGAAGGATGTATTCTTTTCAGGAAGTCATGTTGTTGTCTGGATGGTGCAGAGCAGAATGTGAACATTGAGCACTACAACTCTCAAGCCAGCAGCTGACAGTGTGAAATTTTTAACAGTTAATTTAGCACAAAGATGAGAGAGAGAAATTATTGGTGAGGAGGTTAATATCGTACACACCGTAGCTTCAAATGATTCTGTGTATTCAGTCCTGTAGCCTGTACCGCCTAGCCACACACACACCCAACTAAACTCATGATGTCAGAAAGAATACATTTATATTTTTGCTATTAAGTTATCTAGGGACTAAGGTCAACATCACACAGGTGCATGAAGGACATGAACACCATGGTTCACATATTAGCAAAACATGAACAACAGACCTAAAACTATGACTTTATCTAATTTTTTTAACCCAATATAGATTCACATATTTCTTTCAACCACTACTGGACCTGGAGGTACAGTGACTATTATAATTAGTCAGTATTTAGTAGATGCACTTTTGGTCACAATCACAGCACTGAGTCTGTGTGGTTAGGTCTAAGTCAGGCTTGCACATCTGGACACTGCAATTTTACTTCGTTCTTCTTTGCAAAACTGCAAAACTCAAGCTCTGTCAGGTTGCACAGGGATTGGGCTTGAACAGCTCTTTTCAAGTCCAGCCACAAAGCCTCTATTGGACTGAGGCCTAGTCGAAGCCTAGACCTAGTTTTTGCTCTATGCCGGTCTTGTTAGAAAATAAATTCTCTCCCAAGTCATAGTTCTCTTGCATACTTAATCAGATTGTCCTCCAAGATTTCCCTATATCTCCCTGCATTAATTTTACCCTGTACCTTTGCAAGCCTTCCAGGGTCTGCTGCTAAGATAAGACAGGCCTTTATTAGTCCTGCACGGGGGATACTCTCATTCTCATTCTCACCACAGCAGCACAAGGATAGCGAAATAAAAGTGCAGATAGGCAGAGTAAAAATATACAAAGTAAAAAATATGAGGATATTCGCACTTTTTTTGAGAAACTATACAAAAACACACTCAAAAATTACAGTATTTCATGATTTTTTAATTATTGGCAGTAAAAAGTTACACTAGGAGAACAGAGTAGTCATAGGTGTCTTGGTGGCCTCCCCTCACTAGTCTCCTTCTTGCACAGTCACTCAGTTTGTGTGGACAGCCTGCTCTAGGTAGATTTACACATGTGACACATTGCTTTCATGTTCAGTCACCTTTTTTTTATCCGTCCCCTTATACCTTTCTTTTTAATAACCTTTTCTTGGAGCTGCTCAGAGTGTTATTTGGTCTTCATGGTGTAACTGTAGCCAGGAATACTGATGAACCAGTGACTGGACATTCCAGACCCAGGTGTCACTTGAAACACAATCATGAGACTACTAGCATCAATTGACTGGATTTCTTGCGAATTAGGGGTGAATATTTATGCAATAACTGACGTTACTTTATATATTTTTAATTAACTGACATTACTTTGTAGGAATTTGCTTTCACTTTGACATTAAAGAGTTTTGGTTTTTTTTTGCAAATTCTTGTCAAACAAGGCAAAATTGAATTGACTATGATTACTAATCAGTACCTCTACAAAGCCTAGAGCTGCCAAATCATGGAAAAGCTGATGAAAGTACTCTCTGCTTATGAAGATTGTGGGATATGGTGGAAAGCTTCAGAATAAGCATTTAACTAGAGCTTGGACTGAGATTGTGTTGTAAACTTTAACTAGAAAAACTGAACTGTAAGAAAAAGCCATAAAAAAACATTTGGTTCTAGTGCACTCATCACAGATAATGATGTAATAATGACAATGATGTGTCAGCAAAAAGTAACGAACCATTAAGATAATGATAACATGTTTGCATACAATTGGCTACTGACACATCCAACAGGCTATCAAAACTGTCATCCTAGTGTTTTTGTCAGGATCTGCCAGTTTTCTTTCCTTTCCTTATGTTCTCCTCTGTTTCCCCTCCCTTGTGTTTTGGTCAGTTCCTGTTTGTCATACATGATCACTTGCTTTTTTTACATTAACAATTTTTGCCCCTTTGTCCCAAGTCCACCCTAGTGTCCCTCTGCTGTTTGCTGTGCCCAGCTCGTCCTTGTGTTTTCCCTGGATCTTTTGTTCTCCCTGGATTTCGTAGACTCTTTCGATTCCCTACTGACTACATTGCCTCACCAGCCACACCAATGCTTGGACTCTTGTATAACTCTCTTTAATCTCTGCATTTTGTAAATACTGAGCTCTTGTGTAATTATATTTGATTACTTGTATAAAACTTCTCCTAACTCCTATGTCAGTGTTGTGGTGTTCAGCATTTTGAGGTCCAAAGGTCTGAGGTCCAGGTCAGGTTATTGAACTTAATAGTTCTTTTATGACATATGTGAGACACCCTATCAGATGGGATATGGTAAAAGTATAAGTCAGACAAAGTGGAGATGTGTGAGTGGAGGTTTTAGAATAGACTGTTGGGGGTTAAACTTTGATCACAGTCACATCTTATTCCAGCCTGCCCACGCTGATGGGATAAAAGCTAAGTGAATGGTCCTGACCTCCCCTGGGGATCTGCAGCCTCTCAACACTGCATGTATCTGCTCTCCTGCCTGCTCTGAAGCTCAGATCGTGGCCTTTAAACAATGACATGGCCCCACTATGGCCCTGCCAGACAGCATCAGTGACCTTCCACCTCCCTAGTGACTGTAAAGCCATCTGACAATTTCTGTGGAGAGAGCAGGAAACAGAGAGGACAAGATAACCACAGAGGGGGTGGCTAAAGGCTACCTGCCTTCTAAAGCTTTCGTCAAGGTTTGCTCTGTTGATACATTACGGTTCTGTATTGAGCATTGACTGCCTTGTTGTTGGAGATCTGAGAATATTTTAGTACTTAGTAGCTAGTTATCATTATGGATTTCCAATGTGTTTTAGCAGTCTGTTCACACTGATACAGTCTGACATTTATATATTAAAAAATAAAATTAATTTGTCAGACAGTGGAAATATGAAACAATAATAAGCTTTAGGCTATAAATCAACATATTTTCTTATTTGGATGTGTGTCTAATTTTAATAGCTTTACTTATGAGGTATGAACGTATGGGTTTGAATTCAATTTTTCATTTCCTCCCATACTGCAACTCTCCATACGCTGCATGAGTTGCAGCTCTAATACAACTAAGCAACGCAATAATTTGATGAAATACACAAATATGATTACATTCTGGAGGTGTACAGCCTGGACTTGTTGCACAGGTGGTATCCTATCACAGTAATACACTGGAATTCACTGAAAGCAGCCCATTCTTTCACAAACGTTTGTAGATGCAGTCTACATGCCTAGGTGCTTGATTTTATACACCTGTGGCCATGGAAGTGATGAGAACACCTGAATTCAATTATTTGGATGGGTGAGTGAATACTTTTGGCAATATAGTGTATGTTGCAAACACCTCCTCTTTCATGTGAACACTCTTATGGTTGCATTGGGAATTCTTGGGCTGACTTATCAAGTTGATAACCAGTTTCATGTGATCATGTGTATCTGTGTAATGAGATGAGACTGCAGTTGTTAGGATTAGTGAAACCAGATAACAAAGTGATATACATTCTACGTAGAACAAGCCTCAGAGACCCTTATCACCACTGAATATAAACTTGTTTGGTAGACTTCGATGATTTGATCAATGGTTTTGCGTTAAAGAAGATGAAGAAAAGCTGGCATGTGTGAAACATTCGTCACTGGTCTAGGGAAAGCATTATTCAATTCTGTTATGTGTTGTATTTTGCTGTGCATTTGTTTTTTGTCTTCTCTAAAGATTAGCAGGATCATGTATGGTTTGTATTTGGTATCTCTATCTGGTTTTGATCTTGATAATAAATAAGATAAGATCCATCCATCCATCCATTTTCTATACCGCTTATCCGTCAGGGTCGCGGGGGAGCTGGAGCCTATCCCAGCTGACTACGGGTGAGAGGCGGGGTACACCCTGGACTGGTCGCCAGTCAATCGCAGGGCCAACACACAAAGACAGACAACCACACACTCTCACATTCACACCTAGGGGCAATTTAGAGTAGCCAATTAACCTAATGTGCATGTTTTTGGTATTGTGGGAGGAAGCCAGAGTACCCGGAGAAAACCCACGCAGGCACAGGGAGAACATGCAAACTCCACATAGAAGGGCCCAGACCGAGATTCGAACCTGGAACCCTCTTGCTATGAGGCGACAGTGCTAACCACTGCACCACCGTGCCGCCCTATAAGATAAGATAATTAATATAATTATTATATAATAAATAATAAAACATAACCCTTAGCCCGTCTACTATTGTGTACCCAAGCCCTCCAGTCATGATAACCTAGCTTTGTTGGGTGTTATTGAGCCATATGGCTGAGTGTCAGTAGAATAAAAATAAGACTTAATATCATAACAGGGAAGGGATCAATCATGTACTGTATAAAGAAAACAACTGGGGATATAAAACTAAGCCATGAGGAATGCCAAGTGAGATTAGAAGTAGAGGAACACATTTTCCTTATAGCGCCAAAAAATGAGGGATAAATAGTTTCAAAGAAATGAATGGTGCTATGGACTTCTAAGGCATAGAGGGATTGAAAATGGGAGCTTGCCTTTTATTGTACTTGAACATAATCACATTTGATGCAATGTAAATGCAATGCAATGTAACACGAACTAGCAAGTAGCTGCAGGAATTAACTTTGGAAGAAGAAAAAGATATTCCAAAAATTACTCGAAATTAGTTGAAGGTACAGTCAGTCTCTCACCTTGAATTCAAAAAGCAGGACAGTGGGGATACAGATTTCACACCAGCAGGGAGAAATGTCGCCTTATCAGTAAGGGCAGAGCAGCCAGCTTGAACATAGAGTACCATGGCTTCCTTCAAAAATTAATGATCTTAACATTACACAGGAGAGTGAATTTGAATAGAATTCTGCATTGAGGAATAACAGCAGTTTCACAGGAACACCATAGGAGAAACATGGAAGTGCAAAATATTGCTCAGCCGCTGTTGTTACACCACCTAACAGTATTATCATGATGGACCAGTTTCTGTCAGTTAATGCTCATAAATTTCTGTACGGAAGGAATGTTGCAAAGGGAGATAAAATTGTCAGGAAAGTGGCAATGTGCTGCCACTGCCACTTTCTTACTACTTCAAACCTTAAGGCTTCACACCTGCATTACCTGTCCCCTAGACAATTGTAACTCCCTTCTCACTGGTATCTAAAAAAAAATCTGTAAATTGCATTTACATTCCAAACTCAGTTATTAGGGTACTAACTGGAGCAAAGAAGCAAGATCACCAGTTCTTTTTCATGCTATCATAGGAATATGGAGCTGCTTAAACACTGGGAATCCACAAACTCTGCAACACTGCAACATGATCTGATAGGGATGATACACTGTAGGTTAGATATTGTACAGGAGCAGAGGATGAAGAACAACACCCAGTGATTGCTGGTGCTGAAGAAAGATGATAATAACTGCAAAGCAATATTACAAAAGAGGCAATAAAAACAAAGTCTTCTCCCATGATGCTCTTTTCGGTGTGATGACAACTCAGCATTTGCTACTACTTTATAAATGAAGGAGTGTATACCACAGTGAAAGTCTCTGCACACCATGTACAGCTCATATGGCAGACTAGTATAATCATGTGAATTATGTTTTATTAAAATCTCATAAATGTTACATTGGAGGTGCCACGGATGTGGAATTTGCCTAAATTAGTAAGGAAAGAGCACACTCTATATTTTACCAATGGCTAGGGAAGGACAATTGCTTCCATTTTCAATTTGGCTTCCAATTGTTATGAAAACACAATAATCAAGATAACATATTATTGTGCCACATTATATTTTGCGACAATGGTCTTATTCTGTCTCGTGCTATAAATCCATCTTAGTCTTGCTCCTCCCTAAAAGTAAAAAACCACTCAGCAGGCTGTGGCGTGTTCAGTTCAGTCAACAACTGGATTTTGATGCAGATCCTTACAACCAAAAAAAGGATGATAGTTGCATTTCAGAAATCCTTCCTCACATTTTATATACCAAAATTTAAAAAATGAGAAACATCAAATATTTAATAAAAGGATGATGTTTCCAAAGTCACTGAATAATCGTGGTAAATGATTGTGATCTGAATACTGACCAAAATAATAAGATAATAATAAAATAATTTCTGCCATAATCAGTCAGTTTGCAAAACCTCTGCTCCAAACTGTGATTGTGCAATAACAGTTGGGCAAATTGTAGTATGCCTGACAGGCCTTTCAAACTTGACAACAGGGACAGCCGTATAAACGTCAAAGTCTGTCCCTGACTGAGAGATCAGGTTACACCACTGGTTGTTTGATGATGAAATATTCACACTGACTCTTTCAGAATAAACATGAACAGTCTTGAATGACAGCTTTAGGAGGCTTTTACTGCAAGGCGTGCTACTATTACTGAACATCGTTATATACTGTATGTCAGTAGATCTTCCATTCATTCAGTCATTTAATTCTTTATTTTATAGTGTTTCTCTGCTGTGGCCATATGTGGTGTGAGCTGCAGTGTGCTTGAGCACACAGATTTAGAGGCAATAATTCTAAAACATTTGTGAAATTGAAAATTAAGGTTAATTTTAAAAATCTGAAGAAAAATCTAAGAGCACACACCAAGATATATATAGAGAAATACCATTCATTTTATTTTAACTTGATCAAAGGCAGCCACCACGTGACCAAGCTGGTTAAAAGTGGAGTAAATCTTAAGAACATCATTTAAAAAAGTCAGTTCAGGTCATCCTCACAGTTTGTACTCACCCTGATAGCACACCTAGCACCAGGTTGAGCATGAAGAAGGAGCCGATGATGATGAGGGGGATGAAGTACAGCCAATTCCATGTGTTCCCTGAGGCATCATTGGCCTAAACACATAAACATGGAGACAAACAACAGGACTGTTAATACTATTGTGTTGTAGGTGCCTCTCTATATTTTTCATACTGTCAACAAATTCCATGAGTAGACGAAAAACTAATGGCGTGTTAGTCTGACTCTCAATATATTCTGACTGTCCTACCTTATTCGTGTCTGTCAGCGCAATGCCCAATGGTTCCGGCTGAAGTCTTATTCACAATAAATATATCACTAGATTTTATCATAAAGGCTTAGTCATTTCCTAAAACAGCTGGTCAGCGTACTGTTATCCAGCTCAAAGAGGAGGACGTAGTGCATTTGTTGGGGACACAAAACATTTGATGGTGTATACAGGGTATTGACAGAATATGTCACCCAGTGTAACAGTGTGACTAACTCTTTTTAATAGTTTTTGGCGAACAGTGGAGCTTTATGGCACAGAAGAACATGTATCACGCTTTGCACACATAATTTCTATGAAGTTTATTATCAAAAAGACAGCTGTAGAATATCACCAGATTTATCCTAGAAATTCACAAAGATGCATACAGCCCTGACCCTTTATTTGAAAACTAAACTACTGATGACCTAAGAGTGCTTCATTTAAGCTATGAAGGGCTATGAAACCTTAACAGCAGCACAACCTTTCTACCTTTCTTTTTTGATATTTACAAGACTGTGAATTTAATAAATTCAGTGAATTTCATTTTTAAATATAAATGAGTACTGATGTTCCACTGAGACTGTTTTCCATACAGAGGATGAACAAAATAACAAAAAATTAAACTGTATGATGGAATGATGAACACATATCTTGATATTATTTGCTATGTAGCTGAAAGTATGTAGACATCTAAACATTACCCCTTTATGTGATTACTCAAGATGTCATTCCAAAGCATGCAGTGATGTGCTGCAGCCTTTATTCTACTGGTTTCAGTCTCTTTTAGGTTTGGGTACCAAACTCTATGCTAAGTCAATCACTACCAAATTTCAGTACCTGAGAGCGCACCAGGTGAGAGAGTAATAGAGATTACTAACGTTAGCCAACACTTAGCCAGCATCTGAAATTCCTTGCCAACATGCTGTTTAATACAGTAAAATATTCTGTCACATTGTTTATCCAGCTGTTCCCAGGTCGTTGAACTACTCAATGATTTATGATGTACCGTTACCAAATTCCAGGTATTGGCACTGGTATTGGTTCAAATCTAAATGGAAACAAATCCTACTGTCTCTACTAGACGTTGGCACCTGGCAGCAGGAATCCACTCCCCTTCAGCCACAAAGCATTAGTGAGGTCCAACACCAATGTTTGGTGATAAGGTCAGACTCACAGCCATGTGGGGTGGGATGAAGGTTCGGGCTCCAAGCAGGCCAGTCAGCATCTTTCTTTACAAACTGTTGACACAAAGTTGGAAGTACACTATTGTCTAAAATAGCAATAACATTCTACTGTAGCATTAGGATTTCCCTTCAACTGAGGGAAATCTACCCCAAGAAAAGCAGCTCCACCTTAAAAGTACACAAAAATAATGTAGGCATGAGTACATGCACACATTTTGCTATGTAGTGTTGAATACACAGAGAAGCACATTGCTTAGAGGGTTCAAAGATATTATAGCTTTGCATCTTGATGGTGTGGAGACAACCTCCACACCTCTGAAGACACATAATCATAGAAGTACTAAGCTGATTAGCCACAGTTAGCTGTGAGACTTTGGAGACAAATGGCAGGCTTCACTGTTACAATGGATATCATTCTCACTTTACTCTGTCTCTATTGTCAAATCACTGGCTTCTTTTGGAACTACGAGACAATAAAACAGATATTGGCTTTGGTGTAGAGGAGAGATGTGCTTGTTTGTGTGTGTGGTTTGCTGGTGAAGCAGTAATGACAGAAGCAGCACACATTTGGGGGCTCATGTTCCCCATTGTGACCTCAACCCTGCCTGAGGGCTTTCTACTGCATTAATGTTTACAGAATTCTTTGCAGCAGGCACTCACACTCAGATTATTACTTTGGCAGGTTAATTCGATTGCTGCAAATTGCCTGATGACGCTCTCATTTACAAAAACCTATTGTGATGTCTTCCTATCATTCAATAGTGTGTGTTAAATTCTCATTTTGCATCTATAGATTTACTCATTGTTTTCTCAGATAAAGCAATAATCTCATTACTGTGTTTTGAACTAAGCAGCACCACCATTGCTTGTCCACACAATTGAGGTATTGTGCAGCTTAATAAGAGGGTAAAATGTCGACATAAAATATGATATGCAGGACTCTGAGTACAAATGACTAGAGAATAAGCAAGAACAATGAAGGAATATATATATAAGGGGTGTGTGTGTGGGGGGGGGGGCTTTTTGTCATTGACACGCAACAAAGTTATGAAGTTGTGGAGACAGAGAAATACTAGCATTGATTTAGTGTCCAGAAAAACAGATCAGATCTATTTACTTTCAACACACTAAGAGTGTTTGGGCTCAAAAGCACGAGGGGATAAAAAAAATCCAGAATAAGACATGGCATAAAACCTCACTTGTTTCCACAGATACGAATTCAAGCTCTCATCCTTGCGAGGGATGAAAGTCACGTAATAATTCACAATAAAATACATTTTAAAGTGAAGCCAAAGCATCTTGATCACCCCCTGGTGGCTGGCTCCACTACAGATTATAAATCCTTCAACCTCCATGTTAACAAAGGAGACACAGAACAAATAAAAAATTCTAGGGACAAGTCAAATCATTTTAGGAAGTTGATGATCACACTGATGCATTTTGAAGTGTTCATTTTTCTAATTGCTTGGTCTTAATAAGTCATCCGATGCTATAAAAAAGAGAGGAAAAATCATGAATGACAGGTGAGCAATGCTCACGACTCGATCACACCTCAAGGCAGATGGCCACCCACCTAGAGCCAGGGTCTGCTCCGAGGTTTCTGCCTTCTAAAGGGAAGATTTTCCTCATCACTGTCACCTCCGTCTCTCTAAAAATCAAATTAAAGAGTACTGTCTAGACCTGCTCTCAGTCTCATCTTACAAACTGCACCTTTAACATGCTAACAGCACCAACACAATGGCACTGCAATTCAGGCTAGTGAAGTCTACACCAGTAACAGACTTTCTGAAAGTCAACAGAAAATGAACTTGAAGCACCTCAGATATTTGATGAATTATGTATTTGGTCAGGCTTTGTGGACTTCCTGGGAATGCGCCTGTTAAGCATGCAAGTCTGCAAATGCAGTGTTGGTAAATTTCCCAACACTGAGGTCCATTTGGGAAATAATTTCAAGCACAAATCTTACTGTTTCCTTTAGTCCTTTGCTGGGAACACTTTACTGTAAATCTTTTTCATTTTGGATATTATGAGCTTTCCTCTTCATCACCAAAATGTAAAATGTCCACATGTGCTATCTCATAATCCAGCTCAGAGTTCGACTGGAGAGATAGATATATAGATATAACATCTCATATTTCAGTACATGTACAATACCTTTATGTGGATGGCTGAAACCTATGTTGTCCTAAAGTAACACATTGCAGTTCTTTATACGCACCAAAAGTGCCATCATGATGATAATAGGCAGCTCAAATAATTTCCTGTCAAGACACATTCTCAGCCTTGCATGGCCTAATCAGTCATCTCTGCTCCCCAGAGAGATATTTTTAAACATTTAACTTCTTCTTTCAATAGTACATTGGCGACTATCTGTATTTTAAGACTTCAGCGAAAAACACAGTGAAAATTAAAGCTGCTAATGTAAGTTTATGTAATTTCCCCAAAGGTGAAAGACCTAAGTTTAAGTATAGTGACAAGTAACTATATTTAAACTTAATAATCAAGCTTAACTGCAACTTTAAGAACATATTTCATATAATTAAAGCTTTCTTAAAATAAATTTTGTTGCTAATACAGCACACCTTGATTAGTGCATGCTTGATTAGTGCTGCCCCTTCTTACTATACATTCATGTGACAGACACTTGTCCTAAGAGGCTTCTATTTATTTTACTATTTACATATTACCACTAAATATATGCACATTACTCTGCACTTACAGCGAAAGGTTAAACTGCATTTCACTGTGTCAGTGCTTGTACTTAATGCAATGACAAGCCATTTTAATCTAAAATCTGAAAAATAATTGAAATTTATACTGCACTGATTTATTGGTACAAAAATGTGATATTTTCTCCAATTCCTTCAGCTCTTTCTTCTTTCAAAAGTAAACCTAAGTATTTACATATACAGTATACTATCTTACACATTACTTAACAGGGAAAAAACAATAAGAATTGCTCACTTGCCTGGGGCAAGTACATCTAGCAAGTCACATGTCCATTTCCAGCATCCTACAGAGTGTTTTTTTTCCAGAGCTGAAGAGTTACACATACGCATACTGCATACATATATTTGAATTATGCTGGAAACAGGAGTTTAGTTGGGTGGTGTTAAGAGGATGTGAGTTAAACTGCAATAAGTCTAATCTTTGTTTTAATTTGATAACTTTATTTATTTGATAAATTTTCTTTGATGAAGTCCATTTGCATTGACTTTGGACAAGTAGACCAAGCATTAATGGTGAACCTTGTGTAAGCGATTCACTATTACATGTCATACCTTTAATTCACACTTAAACAGCTATACGAAATAGCATTTATAGCATGCTAAAGTTGTACTAAGTAGTAAAATCTGTACCCAAACTCTAAATCCTTTCAGAGAACTCAATCTCCAAATTAGTGTTTAGCATTTTTTAAAATTCTGTTTCATGATTTATTTATTTATGACATTTAGTATTAAAATTATTGATAGTCATCAGTCGACTTCATGACGGAGACAATTAGGCAGAGGCAGTAAAAGGGGAAGGGGTTGGATGATCTACAGTGAACTGCTACCAGTGAATACCTACACAAAGGCGCAGTATTAGAAAGGTAGAATCATTTGTCATAATATAGCTCTGAGCTGAAAGTGGTTGCAGAGGGCTGGATGTATTAGTGCATTAGCTGCTGTTGGGGTGAGGCTGCGCTAGACCTTGGCTAACAGAATGGAGAAAGCACACAAGGCAATAGAAAAGCCATTAGTAGGCCTGTTCTACCCCTACAAGCGTAAGCAGGAGGACAGCCATCAGTTCAACAGCAATGCCACACCCATACTGACCAACACACTGGAGACAGAACAGGAAATAATTGGTGCTGACTATACAAACACAACCAGCTTTATGTTTCAAATTGAACTGAAGACTGCTGATATGTAATGCTCTTAATAAATTACATCCTTATAGTTATATTTTTCTCTCTAAAGAGTTTTGCAAGTAAGTAGTCTTTCCTCCATTCTACATATCTTTAAATACACTGAGGAGACAAGGAGAGACAGCGGTTGTATTAGTACCGGATGACAAGTGGCAGTAAATGGTCTGCACTGTATCTTGGTTTGCAGTCCTCTAGCTGCCTTGTAAACATCCTGCTCCCTCAAGCTCCTTCTGACGGCATCTGAAAGTCTGCCTGCTGTTTACAGGTGAGTGGACCCTGTGTCACCAGGGAAACTCATGCAACTGACCCTAACTAGCCCTGACAAGCACAGAAAAGGCTGGTGAACCCCACATACAGAGCATAGTGCCACACTCAAAGACTGCAAAGATAACAGACCACACCAGATACATGTACAGTATTACAATATAGGACAAGCACTGCAGAAAATTTTACAACTGTAATGAAGTGCACCAGGCATTGTCATAATACAGTATGTCACAGAAATTATAAAACCAATAGCTTGAAAATTTGTTTGAGATTGTCTTCAAAGAGGGTTTATTGAGCAGGCTATTAAATAGATTATGTTTTCACTCAGCTCCTCGACCACTGCTAGATCTAAATTAAAGGATGCTTAAAAACAGGAACAGGAAACAGAGCCAAAGGAAGAAAGATAGAAGAGTGGAGGTAACTGAACCAGCTAGAGTTATCTCACCAGGTTTAGCTAGCCACAGGAATGTCCCCTCAGAAACACAAACTAAGGAATTCTCATTGACCATCGTAGAGGCCATTAGGAAAATTGAAAAGTCAGTTAACACAAGGTTTGACAAATTTGAGAGTTTTAACGTAAGAAAAGGACACAAAATCCTTCTTGTTTAGTGGAAAGAGAAATTTGGTAGACAATCACTTGATTTGAAATGCAGACTTCTGAATCCCCATATGAGCTCCAGTTGAACTTCTACACAATATAAGAACTGTGAATTTTATCCCCCCCCTCATCAATGTAAATGAACTGAATATGCACCAAGCACCAGCCAGCAGGGGCAGCTGCCAGACCACCTGTCAGAAACCACAGTTTATGGTTAATAGGTCTTGGGGGTCTCCTAATATGAAACTGACAGTCTGAGTTTTGCCCTCCATCCCCATCAGAGAGTCATAGCTTTGGCAGAGACAGATGAGGGCCCGTCCATCCATGATGGATGGCCACTCAGTTGAAGAGGACACAGCCGGGTCCCACAGCGGCAGGAAATGAGACAGCCGTCACTCGTCCCTTGAAATTCAATCACAGAATCCACCAATCATATTCAGCCAAAACAGCAACCTCAGTCTGCACAGTCAGAGCACATTACCAGTCTGTCAGTGATCCAGAAGGCAGGAAAAAGAGCTGTCTAATGATGGATGAAGGTGTGAACGTAACCTCCCAACCCATGCACCCTATATGGACTAATTCCAGAATAACACCTCGATAATGGGGATTAATTAATTAATTAATGGGGATTATTCATCATGTGAATGAAGACAGCAGCTGATTGTTGGAGCAAAGTTTCTTAAAAGTCTTCATCATGAAGATGTTGGAAGGGAAGACCATCAACTCAATAAGCAAGGATCTCAAGCTGGTTAAGTCCACATTTGTCCTAATGAAAAGATTACCGTAAACCTTCTGAAAGCTGCAGTGGCTCTCTAACTCTGTGTTTGTGTCCAGGTACCTCTCTCAGTTTATCCCTATGCTTCTCCTCCTTGTCCTCTCTCTTCATTAAGGCTTCTCTGTTTTGAACCCTAGGCTGCCCTGGGAACTCTGTCTCTCCTGTCTGTCAGTGCATCATTTCAAAAGTTTTGGATTTGGATCTTCACCCTCCAGGAGATTCCAGCCTCTCGTCTTGTCTTTCTTCCTTTGTATTTGTTATTTTCTTCTATCTCTGTGTGTGAGTGGCCTCTCCCCTTTCCAACTCTCTATGTTTACAATCTGTCAATGCTCATTTTATCAAAATAATTTGTTCATACTATGATTTTTTTTGGTTGCTCTGATATAGTGGTTTTGTGACATACTGGTATTGACAATTAAAGATGAAATATTGTCACCATGTTAATTACAAATTTGAGCGAATGTACTTTCACACATTCCACCACTATCAGTCACAATGAAAACTATGAAAAATGTAAAATGTAAAAAAGGTAAGACAAGGTTGACTTTGTGCTTAGATTGCTTTCACTGTTGCTTTAAAGGGTAAAAGAGATTTCAATTGTAGCTGTGTCCTGCTAACCATGTTCCTGTGTCCAACACTTGTGTAACCGTTGCAGTGGGGAAAGAATTATTTCAAGCATCTCCGAAGCATCCTCTATCTACCACGCCTATTCTTGCTCTCAGCAGCCAAACTACTATTGATCGCCTTCTACCCCTCTCCCTCTGTGTTTCTCTTTCCACCTTTCAGCACCACTCGGAGAAAGTCATAACACTAAACACACATTCTTTTCCTACTACTGCTTTTTAATATTTTAACCTGTTGCATAATTGTTTCCTTGACATGATACGACCCTGGCTTTATGTAAATGGAAGAGAGATGTGATTTGTTTCATGCTAGCAGTATGGCTGCCGCGCTGTGGTCTTAATGGGAGCTGTGAGTCATCCTCTGCAGGCTCTTATGTTTGCCTCTAATCATCCCCCCAAGGAAGGGTGGGAGGGGAAGAAGCAGTCGGGAGGAAAAGCACAGTGCCTCAGCAATGATGCACAGGACAAACCAGCTGGTTTGACATACTTTCCTCTGACTGGTTTTTAACTTCGTTGGATGGGTAGTACACTAAATATTATCAGAATTTGACAGAAATAAAGCTACAGTCACTATAAAGTAAGGTATTTAGCCACATGCTACCGTTCTCTCTCACTTTGTGCTGAATGATGCTCGCTCACCAACTGTTGGTGTCCAAAGGTGCACACTAAGATGGATCTACTGCATGTGTGAGTGAAATGTGTTTGGTGTCAATATGAGTTACGAGACTGTAAGGTTGTCAAAAGTAGAGGTCGACCAATAATCAGCATTATTGGTCTCTTGTTGGTGTTTTTTTGTTCATTTCACTGCAATAAAATAAACTAATAATGTATTTATTTTATATTTTTAATCTGCATCTACAATGTAATTAGTAACTAAAGTTATCAAATAAATGCAGCAGAGTGAAAAGTATAAATTGTAGTGGAATTGTTGCTGTGTGACGCTCAGCTGTTTTCCATGACCTCCCATAAGTTTTGTTTTCAGACAGAAAACACATCTACCTTCATTGATGGTAGGTCAACACAGTACCTAAACTGATTATTAATTGCAAGTTTCGGTGTGTTTGCCAAGCACAGACAACAGCAGCAAAAGTGATGTGACTTCCATGGGCTGTGATTTCCATCAGATAATGTTGTTAGCTAACACCACATTCTAAACGCCTGTGTGCCTGGATGGGTACCTTTGATCTATTGTTCCCATCATTGCCAAATTTGTGGACTGCCTTATTATTAAAAATGCTGTTTTTATCAGGCAAGGACAGATACTAACAAGAACATAAATAATGTGATGATAGCCTCCCTACAACATATAATTACTGTACTCTGCTCTCTAATTGGAATAAAATATAAATATTTACCAGATTTTTTTTGTTGTGTGAAGGAATAATTGAAACGTCTTTGCACCAAACATATTGCAATATGTATTTGTTTGTCTCACTTTTCTATATATATTCTAAGCACTTTACAATTTGGATCAAACAATCTAACCCTGTGTTCCTGTGAGCATAACAATCAATGTAGCTAACTTATTAGCTATGGAGGCAGGTGGTGTCCACATTCAACTTAAGGTCCTCATATGCACCCACGAAGCTCTAATTGGCCAAATATTTCTGCAACCAGCAAAACAGGGTGAATCTGTGAAAAATTCGAGATGTGGGAAGTGATCCAGAAATTCTGAAACCAAGCTGTGAATTTCCTTCTTCCACAACTCAACAAAACAGTAAATCCCACCCATCTGGTTCCCCCCTTACCAAAACAGACATGGTGCTTTAGAAACAGCATCAGGCCAAGATATGTTTCCTGTAAGTGGACTCACGTTGTAGAGGATTTCCACCCATCCCTCCATGGTGATACACTGGAACACAGTGAGAACAGCGAAGAGGATATTGTCAAAGTTGGTGATGCCGAAGCTGGGTCCGATCCAGTACTCCTTGCAGGCGGTGTCATTGCTGCAGGTCCTCGCCGGAGGCTCCAGACCACAGGGGAAATCTGCTGCCTGCTCGCCTACAGACACAAACACACACATTCACATCCCATCACACAAACAGAAATACGCAAACATGCAAGTATTTGCAGAGAAGCCTGGTGATCTATTATGTAAGTAGAACTTCTTGTGCTAAGATACAGAAAAACCTTTTGCATAATACAAGGGTTCAACTACAGTGATACGCATTAAAGCAGAGCACATTTGACCTCATTTCTGATTTTATGATTAGAGTTCAACCAATACTGGCTCCCTATAACGTGTTTGACTGAACTTTAAATTTTGCATCATATATTATTATGTAATTATAAAGCATTAAGCTCAAATTCCATAACGTGTATATGCACTTTGATTAAAATACCCATGTGATTGGTATCTGTCGTCTTTGTATGTCTTAAAATTGATGGTACTGAACAACATGTGGACATCTGACTGCTTGTGACTCTTGGTTACAATGAACTCTTGTTGAAATTTTGCATCTGTCTGTGTGTGTGTGTTTTGCTTTAGGCTCCTAATTTGGTGTGTGAAAACCATGCACATAGTGTATTTAGGTGGACAACACATGCTGATATGCGGTTGTGATGTCTTTAGGGGCTTATTTTTTTTAGCCCATGTTTTAATTGACATGTCTGGGCTCTGCTGCGTGCATTTTTTAATTACCTAACTGCAATTAATTATTAAAAATTAAAGAAATCAATTAAATTCAATTAAAAAATAAAGTTCTTTAAACTGAAGTCAGCTGATTCGATTTTCATTTAACTAACTTTCAGAGATTCCTGTAATAACATGCAAGGATGACATTCTCCAAGTTTTAAATGTATTTAGATCATTTTAAATTTTGAATTAAACCAAAAGTCACAACTTTCACAACCGATACTGCATTTAAACTTTATCTGCACAATGAGCACACATTATAGTAGGCTTAAAGACCTAATTTAAAAAATAAGTGCTCAATGCTCCATCACATTTCCCCAGAGTGTTCTGTGTCACTGAGGAGTTGCTGGGCAGAACGGTTAGGACAGAGTTCATTAAGCCTCTCTGTCTCTGAATACTTAAATCCAAATGCAGTTTGGTCATTTAAAAGCAGCACTCAAGATGTGTGATGCAACTGAGGAAGGCCACTCAAAACAAAAACATCCAAACCGAAGTTAACTCTGTACACTGTCACTATGAAAGACAGCAAACGCCAAAAACCTCATTTATCTGTTACTCTCCTCTTGCTTACCTGTGTCTATCCTGAAGCAGGTGCGATGGAACTTCCCCATATAGAAATCGAGGCCAATGATGGCGAACATGAGGATGGCAAAAAAGAGCAGCAGGCCGATCTGCAGCAGTGGTACCATAGCTTTCATAATTGACTTCAATACCACCTGAAGGCCTGATAAAGACATGAGAAACGTGCTTTTCAGAACACAGGAGACACGCATGACGACAATCAGGAAACATGGGAAGAAAGACAGGCGGGTATTACCTCTAACAAAATCAAGATCTATATTCAGAACTGAAGGTAATTTCCTTGACATAAGCCTAAAATTTGTGAACCTGAAATTCATATATATGGTTTTCATTCTCAATCCCGCCTCCAACCATTTTTTCATCATTTGTGGAAATGAGTATGAGGGCTATGAAGTTATATTTAGTAACTGGTGCAAAATTCAGTGTAAGGATGGATTCTTGATTTTGGGAACACAGATAATAATTAAATAATAATGTAATAAGTCTCTTTCTCTTAGAAATTCTGTTTAAACAGCACTGACCTGTTTTTTGTTTTGTTTTTTTGAGTCAAATGACACAGTACATTTATCCATCCACTTCTGCAGTGTGGTTTTGGTCTCTGAACAGACACAATGATCAAGCCCGGCTGCTGTTTGACAAGAAATAACCTGTCAAACCCACTCAAGCCAAAAAATGTTGTTTTTACATTTCGGATTCTGTGTGGATTAAACAAATGTCATACGATGCGTTAATTAGGTAGTTTCAGTTTCACAAATCTCTTTGACAGTGCTGTATTACTTGCAGTGCTAGTGGTTGTGATAAAACAAACTGTTCAAATTTGATGAAGACTTACTTGGAATGCCAGAGACCAGCTTGAGTGGCCGCAGGACTCTCACCGCCCTCAGTGTTCTTAAATCAAAATCAGCCCCCACAGTGGCCAGGATCCTGCACACACAACAACAGCAGTATGGGCTCAAGCTTACTATTCGAAAACTTACAACGATCAAAGTAAAAAAATGAAATCACTGTAGGTGCTATATGTGGCACTAACATTAGTTAATTGGTCTTAAATAATCTATAATAGTGATAATAGCAAACCCAAGACACAGTTGCAGTAACAGATGGTTAATCTGCACAACTAATATTGTAGCAGTGTTGCTCAGTTAGAACACACAACAGCACAATATGACAATGTAGATATACGACATACTATTTCCTTGCAGTTTGTCTACACGTGAGGCATTTATGTACTTCTATATATATACATATATATATATATATATACATATATATATATATATATACATATATATATATATATATACATATATATATATATATATATACATATATATATAACTTCCTTTTCTGTTTTATGCGCGTAGGTACAGTGATAGTGTGTAGGGGTCTGAATGCTGCCAAAATATGGAACTCAATACTGTGTCTGTGTATACTCTGTAGACCATGATGGAGTACTGAAAATGCTGATACAGCTCTGCTTATATGCTGCTTTCCCTACACAGACTGTGCAGACAGAGTTAAAATAGATAAATATCTGCAGATAGTCCTCAGAACGCTGTATCCCCACAAACAAATTATTAGCTGGACTCACAAAGCTCTCCAAAAGCATTTAACACTGTTTAGTGTTTTTAGGAGTACACAATACAGATGATCATAACAAAATAAATTCACTTTATTTCCAGTTGTCACAACTTACATGCAAAGCTTCTGAATAAACAAAAGAGAAGCAGCAAGAAAAGTTGAAAAGAAAATAAACAAAAAACTGGCTGTGAAGTGACATTTTGATTGTAGATGATGATTCTGGTGGACAATGAGTGAGAAAGTTGTTACTCATGACAGGATGCTCGGCAAGGGACAGGCAGCTTTAATGAGTCAGTCCTGTCACAGTCTGTCCAAGGTCAGCAGAGTTTGGCTGATATCAACATTTGAAAAAGGCACATTTTTTGCAACAGAAAGGCTGTGTTAACAACTAGCAGCACAGAGCTGTAAAACCTTGGACACGTACTGGAAAGATCATCCAGTGGTTTTGGATCTTTACCAACAGTAGGGTCTAAAAGTCAGGATATCCCAGGCGGGTATTATGTTTGTATGACACAAGAAATGTGTTCAGAGAGTGCAGTGCTAATTCATTCCTGCCAGGGTCTCACCTATTCAGCCAAGCATATGCAGTGTGTGCATCAGTCAGGAAGCACAACATGTAGAATATTAATTATCCCAGTGTGCTGGTATGCTGAGTGGTGTGCAGCAATGAGGAGGTGCAGGCAAAGGAAGAACAGCACCTAGAAATGTTAATGTTAATCATTCACAGCAGAGGTTCTTTATAAGCTTGACATGACTCTTCCTGACTGTGCAGCTACACAGCAATAACTCTCTGTCTGCCCCCCAGGGAGGTTTCTGCATACTCAAGACAATTCTGCCCCAAAATCCACCATTCCTAGTGCACCACACCATCTGCCTGGACTTCATGCTGTACAACAATGACTCTGGGAATTAGCAGAGAGGTTTTCTTCTAGTGTTCTCATTTTCTACAGGAGCATGAATGTGTCAGGGAAGCCAGTGTTGGACGTTTGCGTTTCTTCAGTTGGCTGATGCTTCTGTCCAAACTAATTTACAAATAAGGTTCAATCTACATGACAGTAGATCAAAGTGGAGCCTCTGAGAATCAGTGCGAGAGCTTGTGGTTTGTTTTTTTCCTGAGAGGGAGAGAGAGGTGGATGAATAGATGAGAGGGAGATAAAAATACCTCTTCAACTTAAAACTGTTGAAAGCGGATTCTGCTGACTGAATAAGAACTCATTCCCTTGCAGTGTGGCATCTAACAGTCTAATGTGTGTCTCAGTGTTTGCCAGTGACACTATTTGCTTCGTACGTTGAAATGGTTTGACTGGCTATATGAAAATAAGTTTTCTGGTTGTAAGAAACAATAACAATCTATCTAGTACTGAAAGGAAAAAAATACATAAAAGTAAATTCTATCACTATTATTATCAACATAATTTAATTTGAGCAGATTTTGCTTAAAATACTCAAATCCAATTACCAGTCAGATTATCAATTACTACGGAAGCTAACAGTAATTTCATTGTAGTGCTTCTAGAAAACAAAAATAATACATAGAATTTTTTAAACAATACTTGGCAGTTCTGTACAAACAGTAGTTTCAACCACATTGCAGCCCCGGTATTTGACATATTTTGTGTTTTTAAAGCAAGAATAAATAGAAACTAAAAAGAGATTGAGATCAAATTTTCTCAAAATCAAGCTAAGAAACAGTTCATCATTAAAAAACCAATAACAAAAATGTTTGCCTAATCCACTGAATTATATATCTAATAAATCAAGACACTTCAAAATCCTGTTAATGCAATAACAACACAAAGTAGTGCCGCTCAATAATTTTCAATATTACCCACAATGAACTAAACATAACCAGAAAATGGACAGAACCTCAGTATAAATCATAGAGCAAAGTCTCTTTTGTCTTGCCACATACTGTATGTCATTATATTGCAAAGTTTACTCCCAAAAATATTTTGGGACTCCTATTCCTTCCTTTGGCATGGTGCCATTTTGAACTCCAACTGACTCTGCTCCCTCTCCTCCCTCAGCCATGGACCAGACAGTTACTGTACCTATCTATCATCCCAGTCGAACGAGAGAGAAGGGAGGCTCCACGCAACTCATCATCAATATCGACAACAGAAATCTGAGGCCGCAAACTGAGTGCAAGCTTGCCATTACACATAAATGATAAAAGAGAGAGAAAGGCGGCAGAAAGTTGACACAGCTGACACTTTATGTAATATGAGAGAGAGAGAGAGAGGTTGGAAAGAACCAACACAGGTACTGCTTTGTAATTAACTTTAACTAAGTTGATGAATTATTCAGTTTCCAGTGAGCGTGCTTATGCACTCAAACAGCACTGTGCTGTATAATTACAGTAACTGATTGAACCAAGGAGCTACAGTATTGGGTAGTACTGAAAGCTGTTTACGTGTATGATGAAAATATATTTTCACATTTCAAGTTAAAAGTTGGATATATAAAAAAGCTTTACTTTAATAATAGTTTTGTTTAATGAATTAAGTGATATTCCATACCGCTCTTTGAATATTAAATCTCAGCAGGCTCATTTTGTAAGAATGCTGGGATGAATTGAATCACTGTCACTTTCAGGCGTGACATGAAGTACCACATGACTTTGGAAAATCACATTATTGTACACAAAACAAAAGGTCTACATGGAGGAAGTGGTTTGTCTCAACAGCAGAACAAAACAGAAACAGGTCAGAAAACGTGATATGATAAAATATACTTTCAATAAAACAGGGTGGAATACAAATAAAGCATGTATTTTACATAAGCCTGTTTCAAAGGCTTGGTTCTCTTTACAGATGTCTTAAATACAAAGAAGAAGCTATAGTCCATGAGACAAGTATGCCTATGCTGACAATATTCAATACATGATATTAAGTATACCAGCTATTTTGAAGACCTATACAGAAAATGTCCAAAAGAAACACAGAGTTTCATTCTATTTTGTATGGTCACTAAAGCTTTTTAAATCTGCAAAGTCACTAGTCACTATACCTGTCACAGAAATGTGGATGAGTAGAAATAAAAATTAAAAATTAAAAAAAAAAGTACAGAACTTTAGAGTAAATGTACCTAGTTACTTTTTTTAACCAGTGATCATAATAGATGATAAATCAGATTTGTATATTTAACATACTGGCTAAACGTATTTATGAGACATGATTTCTACTGATATTGTTTGCTGGAATTATTTCCATTGTGCTGACAGATGTAAGTCCTCCCTGTGTCCAGTCTTGGTGCAAAGCATTAAGTAGTTTTTAGTTCTGAAGCTTCATCACCAACAGTGTCTATAACACCACTTCTAGTGAACAAGTGGATCCTTCACACCCCATTAAAGATGTACTTTAGTGAGCCTTACCTGCTGAATGCTTTGATACACATGACAGTATTGCCCTGCCATACAAGTACTTAATATGCAGCTCATTGTGGATTTCATTTGCCAGTTTGTCCAACAACTCATTCAACATGATTTACAATTCCATTATTTGCATTCCAGGGGAGGTTCACTGAGTCTATAATTATGGCTGTGTAGGAAAACACTCAATGCGCAGATGCACACACACACACACACACACACACACATACAAATTACAGGCCCTGTGTTTAGTGACGCAGACGGGCAGGCAGTATGTAGTCAGGCAGGATTAGATAAGTGCCTCACTGTGCCTGTGGAACAGAACATCACACACTCAGCTGGCGTCATCCCGCACAAGCTCATCCTGGGAGCTCCATTAGCAGCAGGCTGCAGAAGGTGAAGTGGAAAACAGCCAATTACAAGACACTGAGCTCAGTCGCATAAAACTCACACACCGACATGTTCATGAACACGCATGGCATATAGAGGCACGCACATCTCCAAAAACACATGGACATTCACACATACCCATACACTCCGTTGTAGCGCTGCACGTTTTTGTTATTGACGGTAATTTCCTTTGAAAGGCCTGAATTAAGGGTCATTCACAGATACCTTGTTGTAAGCAGATTTGGATGGGTATGATGCAACAAGCCCTCTTACATATAAATTCATTTCCAGCCATGGAAATGCACTAGCTTTCGCTCTAGCTCAAGGTTTTTAATGAATTCCAAACAAACCAGAAGAATAAAATGCAGGATATTTAAAATAGGGATATCTGCCAGGAAACACCTAACAGACAGCAGATGTTCAGAACAGGAAACACAAAAGCTTTTGTCACAGTTTGTCACATTTTCTTGCATTCGCAGATTAAAATGTAAGACTATATACAGAATGATCAATTTTAATGGTGGAAATTGTATTGGCAACACAATGCAAGAGCATCCAAAACCTTTGAACTTCCCATAAAGCTTCACTATAGAATGAGATCAGGGAGAGATGACCAGACAAGGTATCAGCAGCACCCATACCAACCTGTCCCTTGAAGTCAGTTCAGCAAGGTGAAGGATGACTATAACTGAGCAAAGAGCTGCCTTCCATCTTTAATTCATGGTCTTAGAGTAAATAGACACTGAGTATGGGAATAAAGCCTCTTAAGGATTCAACTACAGGTCTGGAGTGAGTCAGGAAACAAGAATGTAGTCATTTCCAGGTATTGATCAATTTGGGCATTGGACAAGAAGATGACTGAACTGAGACTAAATTCAATACTGAGGCAAACAATATTCTTACCTGCTGTACACTGCTAGGAAATCACTTATTATGCATTACTATGCAGATATTTTGAGGAATAATTTAATCCACATCAATCAAAAAGGTAGTATAATAGTAGATGTTTCAGCATATTCTCTGTGAACCCTCCGTTACAAAAACAATCTAAAGTACGCTATATTGACAAAAGTATTTGGACACACCTTAATTATTGAATTCAGGTGTGGTATGGAGCTGTTTTTCAGAGGTTGGATTTGTTCCCTTACTTCCAGTGAAGAGAAATTGTAATGCTTCAGCATACCAAGACATTTTGGATGATGCTATGTTTACAACTTTGTGGCAACAGTTTGAATGTGATGTCATTAATGTCCTTGTTGGTGTAATGGTCATTTGTATATTTTGTGACAAAAACCAGTTTATACATCTTTCTGGTACAAATGTAAAGCATCTCCAGCCAAAGAGCAGGTTGTCAAGTACGGTTTGTGAGCATAGGTTTAGGTCTCCAGGTAAATGGGTAAACGCAGTGTATAATAGTATAGGCAGCCCCCACCCCATTGTGAAGGTGGCAGCTTCGGCCATGTCTTTGTGGACCTTGCTTTTTGCACTGGAGTGCATTCATGCTGGGTGAAGGGGGATCCTTCATGACCTGTTGCATTGTCCAGAATGTCTTGGTATGCTGAAGCGTAAGGATTTCTGTTCACTGGAAGTAAGGGGCCAAGGCCAACCTCTGAAGAGCGTCCCCATACAACACTTGAATTCATTAACAAAGAGGTGTGTCCTGTTACTTTTGTCTATATAGTGCAGATACAGCATGTCACTATTTATAAAACAACAAATTTAAAATGTTTTGCTAACATACAAATTAAACAAAGAAGATACTACATGTTAATAAATAACGGTGTTAATTGGTTTGTTTTCTGATTCCATCTCTGTGCTTATGACACATCCACGGCAGTGGCAGCTGATGGAGCTTCTGGGTCGAAAAAGTAAAGCCCTACCCACCTTCTTTGTAATGGCCAGCAGGGTGCAAACTGTAGTTTCAAAAATAATTACATTTGTACATAAACTTAATAGGAAATGACCCTATTTCTGATTTTATTAATTAACTCAGTAAACAGTTTTTTAGTGAATTTACGATCTCATGAATATGGTTGTCACTTTCAAGTTTTATAGTTATTATATTGAAATGCTGAGGACATAAATAATTGCATCGATTTTGTTCAACTGAAAGAAACGTTATCTGTAAACTGCAAAAAAACAGTTAAGATAAAATTACTAGGGCAGTCTCAGTTATCTGATTTTCTTGTACTGAGGTCTGAAGCCACTATTCCACTCGCTCAACGCTTGTCTCCGCTTACTTTCATCTCTGAGAGAAGTTTGGTGAAAAGGAAAATGATGTAAAGTGTGTCCTGTTCTTTTACCTTCAAATTGTACTCAGCTGAGGTACAACAGTATTTACTGTAAACTTGTTGTGTTTCAGGGGCAGACTACCTTGTGTTTGACAAGAGACTAAACCAATATGTCCTTAGGCTCTCAATCAGTCAGGATTTGCGTATCCTTGCCAGCTCTTGTCCAAACACACCCACTCAAGACTACAAAAACCCAAGATAGTGATGGCCAAAATGCCAAACGTTGAAAACTGTAGTCCACAAACTAACAGATGATTTCATTGTGGGTTTACACTTAGACGAAGCAAGAGACTGATACCAAGACAGAAGTCAAAGTGCAATCGACTAAAACGAACATGAACTGACCTCCATGACTCATGACTTGTGAGTCTTTGACTTCCTTAAATTATGTCAAAAAAAATTACAGAAGACAGATATAAAGCAGGCCATCTACATACGAAATCGGACCCTGAACGAGGGAGGAGGCCCGAAACACCTCTTATCATCTGCGTACTATCCCTACCTGTTGACACTGATTTACAGTACAGTTACCTATAACAAGCTTAATCATTTTTGCATGTTATGTATTTGCATATGTGTGATACATCATCTGTAAACATAATGAATAAATGTAGCATATTATTGTAATTTCCATAACGGCTACTGAGCTTGCTAGCTAACACACCAGTAGTGGGTAGCTGGTGACTTTAATTCTATCTTAAAAATACTCCACTGGATTAATGTTATTTTCAAAATGAAAAACTCTTGTGTCTTGCATCCACAGTGACACCGTACTGGTTTGTCTTTGAAGATGACGGTGTGAAATTCTAAAAACGAACAGCAGATAACCTGATCAGTTAAGACCAAGTTATTCATGTCAAAACAAAAATAGATTTAATAACTAGATGTTCTAGATATCAGTGTGTAGTGATACCATTCTTCACACACTGTCTCTTCGATAGCACACAGTAATGTCATGTTCCTTAATTGTTACAAAAAATAATGTCTATCTGTATTTTCGTCAAAATGAACATTGACCGTTGGTCTCTATCACACCGAGTGAAATTTTTGTTTACACCCAGTGAGAAAGATCCCCAGATCCATGCAGCCTGATGCAGGGTTGTGATTTCAGCAGAGATGAACACTCAATGCTGCATTCTCACTGACCCCAAAATTTCATATTCAATTGAATATTTATGACAGCACCATACTTTGACTTGGCTTGGTGCCTAGAAAATATCATCCTGGAGCAGCAGGGAGGAGAGGAGTGGGGTTTCAAGGGTTCAGACTCTATGACAAATCAGATTAACATTGCATTTGTTGCTTTTCCCCGACAGCACTTTTCTTTTCTCCCCTGAATATTCTTCTGTCACTTGGTAGAGAGGGGAAGAAAGAGTAAAGAAGGGAAGTGGTGAATACAAGGAATCATGAGTGAAGGATAGGAAAAACAAGCTCAATCAGTAGTGAGAGAACAGATAGTAACATAAAACAAGAAATGGATTAAATACTAAAATGAATAATAATAATAACAATATTATCAACATCAAAAGAATTAAAAATATAAACATTAACAGTCAACTAAAGAAGGACATGTAGATGAGATGCTTGGCAAGTTTAAAGCCTACTGAACAGCATTACATTATTGTAAATATCATAATACTTTATTATTAATTTGCACTTGTGTAAACAGCATTTTAATGCTGAAGATAGTAAAAGTGGAGATAATCTGTATAAATGATTACTAAAAATGATTACATGAAATTAAAATGATTATATTATATTATAATTATATTACATATTTTTATATAAAATCGTATGGTATGGGGGTGTTCAAAATGACTAATTTCCCAGACTTTAAAAAGGAAGTAGAAAAGGAAATTTGCATGTATTATACGATCTATTTTGTTGTATGGGTGGCAGCAAAATCCTTACTGTTACTGTGAACGTTCAACTGATATGATTGTTATGACTGTTACATCATGAAGATCCTAAGACAGCCTACACGGTAACTTGTGCACCATTGTTTTTACTACAGTAACGGATTCACTCTCGAATGTGTCCCTGAGGGAAATGCATAGTAGCCCGATGACTGATAAAAGCTCTGTGAATCTGACAGAGAAGTGGGGAGACAGATGATAAGATGAGAGGAGAATAGGGGAGATATGTAGGATGCACAGACAAACAGATGAAGAGAGAGAGAGAGAGAGGGAGGGGGGGAGAAAAAAGAAAGAGAGAGAGAGAGAGAGAGAGAGAGAGAGAGAGTGATGCTTGGAGAGGGAAAGCCACAGCGGAGATGACTGGAGGTGTCGCCATAGAAACAAAGAAGGCTCCACTGATCTCATTAGATACAAATAGCCAGGAGACCACTGGAGAACACTGGCTCAGAGAGAGAACAGGCTACGTGTTTCCTTATATTCATACTTCATACTGTATTTATACTTAAACAGTGTAGTAGATGAACAGATTAGGGCTCATCATATTAATTTAGCTATTGAGTAAACTCCTTGCTCTTCTGTTATGATAGTAATAATGTGTAATAGTATTTATATTTGTCCAGTCACAATTTGTCATCTGTTAATTTATCCGGATTATTATTATGGTGTATCAGGTTGCCAGTGCCTGTTTCTTTCCTGTCATGCCACAAAAACTTACAGAGCCAAAGAAAACAGAATGAGAGAGAGAAAAAGAAATGCTTAATGAAATTCTCTTGGAGTTGTCACTTGTGGACACATGAGAAGGGGGTATGAAGTCCAAAATATAAATCATTTAGTTAATATAAACTATTATACATCATTATTATTATTATTATACCTTATCATAGGATAAGGTTGGCATTACTTTATTTGTCTTAATTTTTTATTATTTTTTTATAATATTAACTTACCTTTATAATATTTTTATAACATGTCCACTTAAAACGTTTTGTTTTGCCAAGCAGCAACTTCCAGAGTTGAAAAATGATTTTTCAGAAAATAAGCACATTTAAGTGTACTTGTTTTGACTGTTCAGTGCATTATTTATCAGCAAATGTGCACAGCAACAAGGCTCTATTATTTCACTTAGTACTGTATTCATATACTGTGTATTGATTTCATATTTCTAATTTTACCTTATTTGCATTACATGTAATCCGATACAAGCCAGTAAAGCAGCCACAGAGAACTAACAAAAAGTATTAAGCTGCTGCATCTTTTGTGAGACAACATAATGACATTAAGTTCCAATACTGGTTGATTCTGAATGCAGCACTGTTCAATTGAATTCAACTTTACTGTCATTAACATAACGTGCAGGCACATGAGTAAACAAGAGGGGGCTGGTGGTACATGGCATAGAGATAAATACTTATCAAGACACAAGAATAGCAACATAACTAAGGTAAAACAGAAATTTTGTGCCTTTATTCCTGCATGAATATGAACATGAACATGAACAAGAGTGCATGTCATCCTAACTGCCTCACTACTAGAATTAGCTTTCAAAAAGGCTTTTCAAAAGGGCTCTTGAACGTCTGCCTGCATGATTATTTAGCCGCGTTAAGCTCACCTGAGCTGAGTGGAGGCAAACTGCTTTTATAGTGGCTCTAGTGATGGGCATTTTGTCAACCAGTGTGTGTGTGTGTGTGTGTGTGTGTGTGTGTGTGTGTGTGTGTACTCGCATTGGTGAAATCCCTATTCACCAAGAATCTCTTTATTAACACACTGGGAGAAGTGCTGCTTGTAGTAAGAAAAAAAAAACCAAAACAAACAAGAAAAAGCAGCAATACTCTGATGGGAGAATGTACAAAAAATGGATTACAGCATCACTTGCAACCACTAGCTACAGCATTTCAAGGTATGATTCACAAAAGATACAGCACAAACAGAGAGAGAGAGAGAGAGAGAGAGAGAGAGAGAGAGAGAGAGAGCGAGAGAGAGAATGAGTAACGTACAGTCTTTCTGACTGAACTTCAGCAAAGCTTCACATCAATCAGAAGAGCCTTCAGAAGAGTTAATCATTATTTTACACACACATGCACAATAAGGATGGTAAATGTGAAAAGTCTTTGGTGATTTACACCACATCATGATACCCTTTAAGCGCTTCAGTTACTCTCTGAAGATGTTAATAATTTTCACACTAATTACATGTTGCTGTTAGTGCTGCTATTTTTTTTATTTTTTGCACTGAGGCTCATTTGCATTAAAAGCAGCCAATTCTGCACCAAATGTCCCGAATTTGAAAAAGTGGAAATATCACTAGAGCACTGAGACACTAGTTACTTGGCAGCAGAGTTTAGCGCATTTCACCATTTCCAGGTGTTGTAAGAATTCCAGGTTTAACAGCTGAGAAAGCCTTCTGTGAAATCGCTGATCAAATTTATGCGCAATGGAGATGTGAAATGTGCAATTGGAGAGTACATACCATCACAGCTCATCTCCATAGCAACAACTGAAAGGAGGCTGGAGGATAGAGGGGAGCATGACTTGGTTTCACAGGTGATAAGCTACTTGTAACAATACCTCTGACACATGGTTATGTAAACCATTAACAGAAATGGGAGTAAAAAGGTGTCGTTTCAGTAAAAGATAACAGCTGAGTCACCAAGAGAAGGTCAAGAAAGAAAAGGAATATCCCTCTCATTCCCTAGTTTTTAACTTTTGTAAATCATAGCTTAGAGCATATCAAGGTCACTATGGTTTGGAAAAATTTCCCAACTTTTATATGTTTGTAAAATTATCATCAACCTCTTTATTGGCATCTCACAGAGTGCACACATTTTTCCCACTTCAGTTAGCAAAGTTTTTAACTGCACCTGACAAGGACATTTATTCAAATGGGGTTGTGGCACAAATGAGCCTCCACGCAGAGCATTGTCGAAGCAAATCCTCCCTTTCATTAGCAATTACAAAGGCATATTGCCTCTGTTGTAATACTAAATTGTCTGCATTGCTGTTCCCTAAAGCTGCTTTATAATTGGAGAGCTCACTCCTCTGATGTTCAGCATGACATTCTGATCGGACATCATCTCACATGCACCACAATAATGTGAAGGATCGCTGAAACAGACATCCGTGTTCCCCTCAGACTAGATGCTCATAACACTGGCAATGACATTCCCATCCGTCCTTGTTTCTTTTTGGGGCTAATTCACAATTTAACAAGCTAAAAGTCTGGTGAACATTATACCTGGTAAACAAGACTTGTCACTCAGTGCATGCTAGCATCTTGACATTAGTATTAAGCTCAAAGCACTTTCATGGCAAATCACAGCCTCACAGAGCTGCTAGCATGGCTCTCAACTCTTAGGACACATTAAAATGACTTCAGTCCTGCATGAAAATGTGTTCATTCAAACAGAGCTGTACAAGATTTTGTCACAAGAACTAAATACACTAATCTGATTGAATCTTAATCAAAAATATATATTTTTTTGTTTTAAGTGATATAAATATCAGCTACCATGTTCTTAGATAAAAATGTGACTATTCACATTGGCCTAAGAATTGCAGTATAGATTAAGCATTGCCAATTCCTGTGCTAGTCTTAAATCTGAAAAATCATCACAATTAACGACATACCTAAGAAGTATCAATACTATGATACTTTTTCCATACTATGTGTCTAAAATCATACAATATCCGCTTTTGATAGAATCTAAACTACAGAAGCTATAAGCTTTTAAACTCAACATGGTATTAATATTATTACAAATGTGTTGATATGTGTTGTTTTTTTTTTGGGGGGGGGGGGGGGGTTCTGTGCCAGCACTATGTGTAGACTGTTAATTTTTTTTAAAATATCTGGTTTTGTGTGCATACTTTTTGTTTTTCTTTTTGGCATGATATCCAAAGATTTATCATGTATTGCTTTTTTATACCAGTATTGTATCAAAGTTTAAAATTTTGGTACTGTGACAACCTTACACAGGCCTATAATATTTGTCCAGTTAAACATGTCATACTGTTTGCATTGCGCTGGTGCAGTAAAAGAGACTGGACCCTCTCTGTGATGGACAGTAAGTGCAAATCAATGCTTTGAGTTCAGTCAGAGCTTGGAGCCAAAACCAGTGCTCATGTAATGGACATCAGCTTAACATAATGACAGACCACGCTCAATAAACTACACTCATCACTGTCTGGCATCTAGACAAACAGATAACATGGCTGAATAGGGCAAAATAACCAATTCTGGAAAGAGCCCATTCAAGACTTGCAGTTTGGGTGTGGCACTCAGCCAGAATAGATTAGATGCATGGGTTCATTTGATCCTTTGGTGTATATATACATCGTCATTCAGCTTTGCAGCCACAAGCTGATTCTTCCAGCATGCTCTCTGGCTTGCTTCCCCTGCAGATGAAAGCGTAAGCAAGGTAGCATGCAGAGATACATGGCTAGTAGCTGAGTGGAGACAGCAGTGCCTGGCTGCCTGCAGGGTCCCGATCCTCCCTGACAACCAGCTCTCAGATCAATCAACTCCCTGGAGGAGTTGATGGTGGTGATGGAGTGGGGGTGGGCTTGAGACACCTCCCAGACCATCGATCAGCTGTTTCAGACAAATGAGTCCAAAAAAGAAAACACATCAGCACAGAGATTGCCTGTCTGCCTCTGTCTCGTTCTCCACCTCTTCCCTGGCGATGTATGTCACAAGCTGAAACAGGCTGAGCCTTGTTACTCTGAGTGGCAGCAGTTTCCTCCCTTCATAGTACTAAGGGAACACAGAGGTTCACGTGCTCTGAGGAGGTTCAAAGTTCAATCGTTATCGATTTTCTCTACCTCATTTGTCAGAGTTGCATCTGAGATAGATGCCTAGTTTCAAACAATGGTGGTTCCCATCACAAGTAGAAACTCACTAACTATAATTAGAAAATAGGTATCATTAATTTGTTAAAAGAAAATTCAGGTTGACAAAGACAAGCATCTTTATGCTTTATGCATATTTATTTTCTATTTTATGTGTTATTTCTATCTATTTTCCATCACGATAACATTTTACTCAACACTTTGATGTAGGGATGCGCTTCAAGATCAGGTCATAAAGCAGAACCCACCGCTCTTTAGCGGTTCATACTCCCAAATTTACAAAAAAAACAGCAAATATCAGTTAACACCTATTGAATCTTGAGCTTTCGGGGGAAACCGGTTCTCTCCAGAAGTCAAATCTTGTTCACCACAACTGCCAAACGGCTCTTGGCATTCTGAGATATCACCACAGCAAAGTCTAAAAGAGCAATGAATAGGATCAGTCAAACAGGATGTACACCTGCCAACCATTAAAACAGATTGTCTAAACCATTTCATTTACAGGTCAATCTGACACTGAACAAATTAGTGTGATTAATAATACCCCACTGCTCAGAAAAACTGTGTGAACCAGTAGATTAAGTGCAGCAGGTCATAGCTGAAGGAGGACATAGGGCCTGTGAACTGTGATGGATGTTCACAATAGTATGTGTAATAATTTTACCATTCAGTTTTGTTTTTCATTCAAAATAAGCATGACTAACCTGGGTGCTTGTTTTCGGCTTGTTTGACTGTTTGTCAGCTCAGTTCAGCTCGTATTTCTGGCCCAGCTGGCAACTGTCTTCACGAGGGCAATGTTATTATTACTGATGAGGAACAACCTAACAAAATTTTAAGTGACAAGTGGTGAGCAAACAGCACACCATCTGTCCTCAGATTTTGATTCAAATCTTACTAAATTCTGGTCGGTTCACAGAAAAATATGACATAGGTTGCATGATATTTATCAGCATCGTGATGGACACATGCATTTGTCACATTGCAGGTCCTGCAATGTCAGGGGCTAATCTGTCCTGCTGGCTTTTGAATATGTGTATTTGCATAATGACAGCCGAGAGTACAGTTAAAAGTTATAAAGTTACTGTCACTGGTCTCACCTGTGCCCTAATTTAAGAAACTCTTAACACACAAAACTTGCAGATAAATCTGTTTGTTGTAAACCTGTTCATGTTCAACCACAAACATTAAGCATTGTTGAACATTATTAAAAATTGTGGATTTCAGTTAAATGTGTTCCACTTGTGCATGCTGGTGTCCCATGTGTGAAATATGTGATTAATACAAAAGCAGATCCCACTGTTCTGACTGCATGAAAAAAGTTTTTCTCTCCCTCATCTATCATCGTGCTTAAAGTATTGTAATATTTTGTAATATATTGAATCGTAAGATCTGTATCATGATACATATTGCACTGATGCTGCCAACACACAGCCTTAAAGAGATTTTAAAATGAAAAAAGTGATGTTTATCTGTACATGAGTAACACTGGACATACATCTGTCAAGAGTTTCTGTATTTTTCCATGTCGTAGTATATCACAGAAAAAAATAAATTCTGCATCCCCCATGTGATATCAGATTTTTCTGACCACTTCAAAAGCACAATAAAACCAAAAATCTCTGACACTAAATAATAAATACTACTCCCAAAATAGTTCCAGTACCAATCCCCTGCTAAAGAAAGAGCTGTGGATCAACACCTGAGCACCACACTAATAGCATAACTGAAATATGAGCTTCCATTACTATTAACCTATAACAAAAACAAATACTGGGAGGCAGGACAAGCAGTGCAGCAAGAGGAAAAAATAAACCAAGATCACTAATGCTGGTCTACCATACAGTATTCTTTACAAAATCACAGTGGCCTCAGCAAAATTAATCTCCAGCATTTATATTGTTTGAGTCCAATGGTTTACAGTCATTTCTGGAATTGATTTGAATTGATTTTGAACATTGTTAACTTGTTAGCAGCTGCTAACTTTATGCTTTCCCCATAAATCAAAGAGATATTAACAGTTGTTAGTTCTGTAAATGCACACTCAGCAATCTATACAGCTTACAGATGTAACCCGTTTCTTGCCCAAAGTCAGCTGGGATAGGCGTCAGTCTCACCACAACCCTTCACAGGATAAGCAGTGATAGATAATGGACTGAGTTGTCCTTTTGCTAGTAAATGTCTCTGAATGGCAGCAGAATCTGGTTGTCTTTTCCTCCAGAAGCCCCAGCTCTGCCGGCAGCTCAATCCTTCAGAGCTTCCCAGGTCTCAGCAGCCATATACTGTATATACTATATCTATATTGTATTTACAGTACATTACCATCATACCATCAGTATTATTACTATCATCTTGCAACTGCACCTTATATACCCACTTATTTTATCTTGTGTTTTTAAAGTGTCCTTTAAGTGTATTTCTATTCTATTTTTCTACTTAAGTATTTAATGCTATTGTATTTTTATTGTATTCAAATATACCGGACTGCTATGACAACCTAATTTCCCCTCAGGGATGAATTAAGTTATATATCTATCTATCTACCTTTCTATCTATCTACAAGGGAATTTTGTTTTCTGGAAAAAAACTGTAATTACCTATTAATGTAAATCCCACTGCCTACAGAGCTCTGATTGGCCAATGTCTCCAGTGAGGAACAATAATCATCTACAAATTGCCATGCGGTTATACAAACCTATATTTAAGTAGTGTCTACAAGACAGAAGCTATATAAGCATGGTCATTCAACTTCTGAACTTCTAACTGACAGATTCTATCATTATTCTCTCAATAAGATACATTTTCACACTGTTAATAAACAGAAAGTGTAGCTGGCATTAAATGGACAGTCACATCTCTTGTTTTTATTGATAGGACGAGGCAGTTCAAGGCACAGCTCACATTTCCCGACATAATCTCCCACTTCCTGAGAATAGTGTCCATTTAAACAAATGGCTTGGAGAGTCACGTGCAACATGACTGCCAGTCAAGCACCTCAATCTCCATCTGGCCTTTTCACTGCTAGCCTGAGCACAGCAAAAGGGCAGAGAGTTTAAGTACATTAGAGTTTGACTGGTATAGATTTTAGGAGGCTGATACCATTTTTCTAGGAGCTGTTCTCCTCTTCATGTACCTGATCTGTTCTCCTGTTCATGTAGCCCGATGATGATCACGATTGTCTTCAGATGACTACTGACTCAACAAAAGTTATCATTTGGGGGCAGCCGTGGCCTAGAGGTTGGAGAAGCGGCTTGTGATCGGAGGGTCACCGGTTCGATTCCCCCACTGGACGGGCAGGAAAAATTTGGGTGTGGTGGAGTGATTAATGCGAAAAATACTCCCCCCCTCTATTAGCCGGCTGATGTGCCCTTGAGCAAGGCACTTAACCCCCCAATATGCTCCCCGGGCGCCTGATGCTGCCCACTGCTCCTGTGTGTGTTTCACTGCATGTAATTTGCCGGGTGTTGCATGTGTGTGTTCAACTAAGGATGGGTCAAATGCAGAAGACGAATTCAGTGTGTGTATGTAAAAATATATATACTGCCAATAAAAAAAAAAAAGTTGATTGATTCTCACAAAGAAGTTACATTGCTATTTTTACATACTAATCCCGATCAATAACAGGCTTTACTAAGCCTAATACTGTAAATGTGTGACTTTAGAATGCAACATTATTCAAATGCTTATTAATTCAGCTCATCTAGCGTGCAGTGAAAAATCCACTATATTGACTATTGAATTCAATCAATTGTTAATTAAGGTTAAGGTTGTGGCTAAATGAAATTAGTGTAAATTACAGTAGGGGGATGCTATAAAACAGGGTTAAATTTAAAGGGGTACTCCACAGATTTAAAGTCATGGGATTCTTCATTCTACCTGGCCTGTGAAAACAGCTGCTAAATGTCATCTGTGGTTTTGGAGGAGCTTTGTCAAAGAAAAAATAATCCTGATGATGCTATTAGTGTGGAACTTGATCACATAATAAGTGGTGGTGGTGGTGGTGGTATATTGGAGGAGAGACACTAACTCCTGTTTTTAAGTATGCTTTTCTTGCTGTCAGTATCCTGCTTGATCTTTCTTCAGGGGATATTATACTGGTGAAATAGCAAGAACTCAAAAAATGGAAAAGAATGATTTTAACAGTAGAAGACTTCAGTAGTCAGTGGACAGCGAGAGAGATTAGGTAGGAAATATTTGAATGTTTTAAGTGACAGGTAAGAGTGCATAATGTCAGATAAGACTGGACAATTTATAACTCTTTATTCATAGTAGAATATGTAATGTCCCTTATGTAAAGTATACTGTAGCAATACTGTGCACAGCGCTTATCAAAGAGGACAAAATGCTCATTCTAACTGGACTCATTCATCCACAGTGAAACCTAATCAATTATTTATTCATTTGTTCCAGTCTTTCTCTTCAGAGGGAGGATGATTAGAGAGTACAAACACCACAGTCTGGCTTCTCCAAGAGATTTGCGGCAGGCTGTGTGCATTAGACCTGACCACAGAGCTGTCATCACAAAGTCTAGGTTCTGATAGCCCTCCCTGTATCACCAAAACAGCTGCCTGGAGCCACAACACCTGATTGTCTGGCTGCTACTAGTAAGAGGTAAGAAGTAAGAAGAACAAAAGTACAAAAGAATAAAAGAGCTTCATTCACAACTCTGAAAATATAGTGGATATTATGTGTGAGTTTATCCATTAAAGAATAGTATGAGTATGCTGACTCATTGGGCTGACTGACCTTTGATGAAAAACAAATTATTGGCCGTTGCAACTCACAGAAAGAAGATTCAGTCTAGAATACAGCTGCATAATGCATTTTCATTTCATTCACATTTCTGCTCATTGTTTAATAAATCAATGTTTGAACTGAACTACTACTTCATTTCAAAGCAAAATGTCTGGTAATATTTCCTCTAGCAGTAAATCATTTTTGTTAAGGGTTCAGGCAGCATTTTGTGTCCCATGTTGGTCTTGGTGCTTTTTCAGGGTGTTAATTTAACAGCAGCCTCAATAATGCATTTTTCTTTGATGTGCAATGTTAGACAGTTCAACCTGGTGATTGACTGTCTAACATTGCGCTATAAGATGCTTATTGGCTTCTGGATTCCAGGCTCACCAGCATTCATGAGATTTACTGCTTAGGGCCAAAAATTTGTTACTTAATGACAAGGAATTTTTTTAAACTTATCAGTATTGAAGCAATTTGGTGGGTGCTATAGGATTATCAAAGATTGGCACCCAGCACTAGTAATATGCGAATGTTTATGTAAGATGTCAATCAAATTTGATGTTTTTAGTTAGCTATCTCTCAAAAGCTGAGAAAAGAATGCAATATAGATTATTTAATGTATATTTCCACTGACATCTCTTTCTTAGTCATTTTATGCATTTTGATGTAAACATGAAAGTAAAATTTGAAATTTATGCACAGCATTGTGGATCTTGTTTACATTTATTTGTGGCAATTTGTATTCATGGCACAATGATAGAAAAAAATATTTTTTTTAACCATCAATGATTCATTTGTGCCAGGTTAGCAGAAATAATGACTTTTAAGAGCTTTTTTACTTCTCCAGAATGAAAAAATAACACCATTTCTGTAGCACAAATTAATTATTATGTTTCTTTTTGTGTGACAAGAGTGTCAAGCAACCAGGCATAAATTACGAGGAGCCAAGCATAGCCTTAAGTTCAAGTCAGTATGTCTTCAGTAGTCAGGTTGGAAACAAATATTTTCTTCCTTTTCTAGGTTAAAAAATGCGGCTCACGATCACACAAAGCATACCACCACCTACAGAGTGCATATGAATTCAAAATAATATAAACACATCGCATATAATGCCTTATGAATAGGTTATGATCATATTTGGACCTTCTACTTCCACCAGAAAAAAAAACAAAAGCAAAAAAAGTGTGATTCAGACTACAGTATCTATCACAAGTGTGTTTTACTTTCATTAGCATCCAACTATCCTGTGTTTTCACTCTTGGTCTCCTGTCTCTCACTATGTGTCTACAAAGGGTCTTCAGCACTGTGCTACATCACACACTGTTACTACCATTGGCACTGTGAGTCAGTTTGCCAAACACAGAGAGTCCCTGGTGTTGGTACAGGGGGAGGTGTGGATGCTGCTGAGAGAGAGCCAGGGTCCTCTGCTGATCACAAGGCATTTACACAGCAAATACACAAACTGGCTCTAATCATAATCATATCAATATGCCTGTTGCTAAGGCTATGCCACTCTACACTACATCTGAGACTACAGTGATCAAAGAAAACAGACGAGGGGCTTACAGAAGTACAAACAGCTATTTTTCTCCATTTTTTTCAGCAAAAGATCTTGTTTTACCCAAAAATTTAAGTCCTTGCTGTGGACACTTTTCTGAGGCTTGGCCTGAACAACGTTCTAACAGCTTACCAATATTTATTCAACCAGAAATACAACAGTGTAGACTGTAGCCATGCACTGTGGGTGCAGCTAGTGTAGAAATTGAAAGAAGACAACAATGTAGATACTGACATATACTGATATACAGTATATACACACACATATATACATAATGTTATGACTTGCTAAGTCATAGCAGGCCATAAAACCATTAACCAAACTGAAGAAATCAATCAAAAAATATCCATTAGCACGCTGCAAAATTATCTCTTCCTCTGCATAAAGTCTCAAGATGTTCTAATGCTGATGAGTGGCCATATAGAAGTGATTTTAGTAAGAGTTTCTAGGTGTTGATGTATAAATTGTATAGGTTAGATAGACAGATAGATAGATAGATAGATAGATAGATAGATAGATAGATCATTGATCCTGAGGGAAATTCAAGAAGGTTGGATTTATGTGAAACTTCTTATGAAAAAAATGTTGATATGAATGCTTTATAACAAACCTTTTAAACATCGAACCTCAAGAATATTTTATTCTACATGTAAATTTGCAAGAAATGCTCAATGCTTAAAACAAAGCCACCATATTTTTGCTATGAGAAGGATACATTTCGATGATATCTGAGAAATATAACTATTCAACCGAGCAGCACTATCCGAAGGGGTGTGTGTGGTAGTGTGGAGCGAAGGCTGTACTGTAGGAACGAGCCACTGCAGAGATCCAACAGCAGCTGCTTTGATCCAGCCAGCTATAAAGAGGAGTGCTGAAGTGAATCTATTCCCTCTGCGTTCAACTCAATACACTATTGATCTGGGTGGGAGTACGGGGAGGCAGACATATGCTCTTATTAGCAACTCCCTACATCTTATTGGAACATGGTATGGGTTGGGGCTGGCCTAGGGGACCTAAATCCAGGCTCTTCCGTTGATGCAGCCCTCCACATGATCTGATTAGCAGCTCATGAAAGATGTCCTGAGAGCAAAAACATGCGTGATGTGTTCCGGGATTAGTTGATGGCATGTTCAAAATGGTAATGGTGTCTTAGAATGAGAATGAGCCCGTAAACTGCCTCACACATAACTACTGTACATTACTGAGGTTTTGCTATCAATGCGTACAGCAGTGTTAACATTCCAATTTTATTTTTCTAGAATAGCCTCCTTCAGACCACAATCTTGTTGATGGGTTTTGCAACTTAAATGTTAATTCTGGTTTATTACAGTTACAATTAGTCTTGTTTGGTTTGTTTTAGACAATGTGCTGCCCAAGTTAATTGATGAAATTTGGAAGCACTCTGATGTTATTACTAATCAGACAATCAGACAGGTTGTAAACGATCCAACCCCTTAATCATATTATCTAAAGTTTATTTGGTTAAACTAAAATGATTACATCTGAAATGTCTTTTTAAAGATTTTTTTTTGTTTTTTGGGGGGAGGGGGCAGTGTAGGTGTCTTAGCAAGGTTAAGGCAGCAACTGATCATTTCAATTATTGCTGGTTTCAATTATCAGCTGAAGTTCATTGGTGAGTTAGCAGACACACAAAATTAAGCGCTGAGCTGTTGACTGGCTTTGTGGTTTTTGTGCAGCAGTGTCAGTGCCATTTACTCTTGGCAAAAGACGGCTTTGTTAAAGAAACAACACTATATAATTATGTTTGAAAAATGAGTGGGCTGTGCTTTGCTGCTCAGAAAAGACGAGCAGAGTGGTATGTTTGTTGTTGTTTTAACATAAACACTTGGAATCTTAATATAGTTCAACGATGACAGTGAGCCAGCCTTTGCCTCTCCTCCTGCTACCTCCCACTCCATCTTCTCCATCCAATCACTGCATGAGTTTGGTCCTTAATTGCACAGATTCCCAGAAATAAACCACCCTTTTCTTAATTTTATGTTAGTAGGCACCAACCACCACCACCGCCAGACCAACTCCATCCATCACCGGAAGACAGTTACAATGTCACCTAAGGCAGGCTCACCTGCAGACTCTGTCTGCACCAGCCCCGGTAGGTGGTGTGAGTCTGCTCTAACACTTTCTTAATAAATGATGTTCATATTTGTGTGTGGGAGCCTCTTCTAGTTGAATCTAGCTAACCTCAGGTAGCTGGTTAGTTTAAATAGCAAACAGCTGTTGAACTGAGTTGTCTGACACCGAAACAGAGACATGTCAGATCAGCAGCTTCTCATTATTGCATAAGTGGCCAATTATCCAGCTGTAATCAGCAAATAATACCGCTTCACATCTTGTTTAACATAAGACCACAAACACAGCCCTGCTGTTTTAGAGCAAATAGCCACAATTTCAATTTCAATTACCTGGTGTTTGGTTCAAACCTTGTCCCTGTTTCTTGCTCAGTCTGACCTCTTTTAATCAAGATTGCCATGTTTTTTTTTAGATCTCAGCGATTAACTTAGTAAGTACAATGTTATTTTTACTGATGGGAATGATTAGCAAGCTAAGACCCGAGCTGTGATGAAACAAAAGAAAATCCCCTACTAAAATGAAAAAGCTCCTGTTTGCCACAATGCAGATTGACAGCAGATGCTATGAAAAACATTTGTAGTAAATATTGATCCACAGTCGTATCAGAAGAAGCTTATCATAGAAAAGGCAGAGAAACTAGTTTGTCCAGCCACAGTCACCTCAGTACACCAACAATAACAATGAGCATGACTCGCACTGTTTCTCCCTGGAAACTCTGGCTCATCTCCTGTCTCTAAGCCATGACTGTCACTCTCTCCTCTTCCTTGTATAAATAACAGATGAATGCCCAGCGGAGTACGCTTCACTTTCAAGGGATTTATGAAGAGGTATTCTGGGAAACCCATGGAAATACTGAGGTAGAAGCAAGGCAGAGTGAAATAAATTGAGTACACTGAACAAAATGAGATATGAACTATATCATGCATTCACTTGCTTAAAAAAAGAAAAGAAAAAAAACATCAGTGGGCTACTTGCACTCTTTAGACTGTAATGCAAAGTGATCTGACCAAGTAGCATCAAGATACAACACAACTGATGGGACTACCTGCTGTTCATTTCTTATAAGGACTAAAATAAAGAAATAAATGATATCATATCAGTAGCTCCAGATCAAACTTCAACTCATCAACATTTTCATATCAAAGGTCCAACATTTGCGTAATTACACTTACACTGTCACTGCAGCAGGTTTTTGCTCACCAAGAAAACCAGAACCTGTCTTTTTTGCATTTCTGTTCATATATGGATTAAAAGCGATAACATATGAATTACTGCATTTAGGCCTATTTTGGAACACTAGACAGAGCTGTCACTGTCTTGTTTATTGTCCATAAAGTCCATTACAGATATAAGCTCCTAATGCTCAGTGCAAAAAAAATAAGACTATTTCTTTATGGATTGAAAGATAAACCACAGAAGATCACCACAGATGAAATGAGAGCAAAGCTGATTTTCTGTTTTTATGTGTGCATGGAGCACCATCAAGACAAAAACAGGACAAACAAATCTGCCCTTTGGAACTAGTTCTGTGAAATATTTTGATGAAGACATATGAACGCACTCTATATGTTGCACAGCTGCGATGCAATGATAGCTAAATATCCCGTCAAACTCAATCAATGTCAATACTGATCTTCTCCTCTCACTTTCAGAAAGAAAGTGAATGTGAGGACGCACTAACCCAGTGTCAAATGTACAATCTCATCTGACCAACTATTTTGGTTATACTTTGTTTCCTTATAGTAGCAGCATTACAATTAAGTTTCTTTCCTCAACAATAAATGTAAAAAAACATGCTATAATCAAAACCGTGACCTGTGAGAGTTTACGTACTTGTGGAAGGCATTTTGCGCCGGTGCTTAAGTAGGAAGCAAGTATTAACAGTAGCGCTTTTATGTGATGTATGAGTTGGTGGATTCTCAGATTTGATTGGATATTGAATGTATGATGAAATGACAGGTAGTCAAGATAAATATAGTGCTGCACAAGCGATTTGTTTATTTTGAATGTACAGTATCCACACTGACATACTGAAGAGTGAAATGAGGCATTGTTAGTATGAGCAAGGTAAGAAGATAATGTATATTTGATATTAACCTCGTCTTTCTTGAGTTCCTGATTGGCCAGTTTGAACAGGCTCTCATGTTATGGATGTCAGTATGACGGGAGCGAATGGACTGATTTTGGTTTTTGTAAAGAGGATACCCAGCTGCCTTGTTTGCATTTTTGGATAATTTCTTTGTTTGGACTATTATTACATGGAGTGCCTTTTGTTTGCATCTGTATCCCTTTTTTATTAAGTCTATTTTATCAAAGTTTCTTCGTTCACCTATTCCTCGTATCGGAGTCTGCATATTTGGTCCTTGATTTTGTAACTCTTAACAGGAATCATTAATCACTTAGTTATTTTATACAGTTCAACCCTAATCATGTTGTTGCATTGTTTGCAAGATCGACCTTATCATTTTATTTAACACAAAAGAAAACCGTCAACGCTTAAGGACTCGTATAACAAATGAAGTCCTGTTCAAATGAGCAGGATGCATTCAGTGAATTGTTTCTTCATAGCAATTCTATATACACATTTCCTACAGGAAATGGACATCATCCTGTATAAGTGATTTATTGACGTGTGTGCATGCAACAGGCAGCACGGTGGTGCAATGATTAGCGCTGTCGTCTCACAGGAAGAGGGTTCCAGGTTCGAACCGAGTTTGCTTCCTCCCACAATACCAAAAACATGCACATTAGGTTAATTGGCTACTCTACATTGCCCCTTGGTGTGAGTGTGTGTATGGTTGTCTGTCTTTGTGTGTCAACCCTGCGATTAACTGGGACCAGCCCAGGGTGAAGCCCACCTCTCACCCGTAGTCAGCTGGGATAGGCTCCAGCCCCCTCTCCCACACGACCCTGACGGATAAGCAGTATAGAAAATTGATGGATGTACATACATGTTTAAGTGAGCCCTGCTGCATGTGAATGTGCATTCAGAAGCTTGCACCACCCTGACCACATGGCACTGATAAGATGTTCAGACCACTGTTGTAATGGTTCCACCACACAGCCCTTTGATTATAAGTATCATGTCAGCCTGCAAAGCTCCAATTCAATCTGGGCTACTTGGGTCACTCCCATCCACACACACTGGAAGAGGCTTAGCCTGTACACAGGCCCTGACAACCTGTCAGTAACACTCACCTCTACAATCAGCATGCTCAGCTCAAATTACAGCTGCAATAATTAGTCAATCAATCGATTTTTCGATTGTTAGAAAATCACCTGACAACTTTTTTGATAATCAATCAATCATTTCAGTCATTTTTCAAACAAAAATGTCCAACATTTGCTGGTTCCAGCTTCTTAAATGTAAGGATTTGCTGCTTTTCTTTGTTATTTCTGATGGTAAATGAATAGTTTTGGGGTCTTGGAGTGCTGTTTGTCCGTAGATATTTTGGGTTGTCATAGATGGGCTGCCATAGATGGCAAAAAGATCAGCAAAAACAAGGCTGTATGCCGAATCGGCAGTCTGATCTGCTAGCTGCAATCCATTCAAGGGAGCAGAGACACCAGAAATGAGTGTCCAAGTACAATATCATCTGACCGCTTACACTTCACCACACTCAGCCTCATGTGCCCTCGAAAGAAGCTCATAATAAGACCATTACCGATAAGACAGCGAGATTTATGTGGAAGATCTATTGATATCCTTTTCAGGATATGACAGAACTAGAGCCATGATATAATAATAGAAAATCCACATCCCAAGACAATCTCAAAAGACAGTGCAGTTGTATGACACCACATGAGAAATATATCTACTGCACTCATGAGGTTAGACGCTCTCTCTGACTACTAACCAATGAATGTTGCTGGAAGGGGGAAACATTACATTAATTCTCAAGAATTACCTACTATTCCAAATTTTAGCCTGCCATTAAGTTATACTTAGTTTACCTCTTAAATATCATATAATGAAATAATAAAATGAAAAATAAAATGAATGTCTTCAATCTCCAAATAAAATCACATAAGACTCTTCTCTTCAAGCAGACCACTAACCTGCCTGTTTCTATAGCTGATGGCAGTGTAGCTGAATGGAACTACACACAAACATATGACTTTTGATCTCTGGGCATGGTCCTACAAGATAGGCTGCACAAGCCACTTTGAGAGGTGGGTGTCCTTGTGCTTTAAGGTTGGTATTTCACCACGTGTCCATTATTGGTGTTGCCAAATGCGTACATTTGTAGTAATACAATTGTAAAGTGCAAGCTGATTTTAAAAATCTGTGTTAAAAAAGAACTACTTGCATTCCTCTTGTGATGGATTACATCATCTACATGTTTACTTTCACTCTAGTAAAATGAATGGAAATCTGTTCCTACAAGAATGGAAGAAAAAAATGTTCAAAGATCTAAAGCACCTTTGTTTGCTTTGGAACATACCTGGTACTAATGGTTTGTAGTAAAGGGTATAAAACTGCTACAGTCCTGGAATAAACTCTCATGGATGCATATGCACACACACACACACAAACACAAACAGATCTCTGCGTCATTCCAGCAAAACCAGACTCATTTTGCTGGATGGCGTTTATTATATTTTACAGTGACTGCTTCCCTTTCTTTTCAGCTAACAGGAAAAAAGGCTCAGTGACTCTCTGTGACTTCCAGTGGGAGGAGCGGGGGCGTTGATGAGAGGTTTGGGAATTGGCAGAGGCTCTGTTTATTGCAATGAGGTTCCTGACACAAGCCCCAGTAGATGGGCAAAATAAATCTCTGTATCATTATGTAAGAGAAGCCTGGCCATCCCTTGGTGGAACCACCAAGTGTCCAGGGACTTTCTGCAGCGTAACAGCATCCTCCATCACTACCCCGTCCTTCCCCAACAACCCCAAACAGTCCAGTCTCCTCCACTCTCCACTCCCCTGCACCAACAGCACTATTCCCATACTAGCTTTATACTCCCTTGGTATTTATCCAATACCAACGGATCCCCTGTTTACTCCACAGACAATCTGAGATGACAGAATGAAAAAAAGAGCTTATAACTGGTTTATTTCTTAAGCCTCCTGGGGATTTCTACTGCATGAACCAACAACTAAATGGCAATATTGTGTAGGATGTGTACCATAGAGACAGTACAAGCACCTGCTCAAAGGATCAATGGAATATTAAGTCATGCCAGCTTTACATAGTGCTGAAACTAGTTAAACAACAGAGTATTAACAAAAAAATCCTCTGGTAAGAGCTTAAAGATATACCCAGTAAAACAGGACTGGAGAATGATATTCCTTTAATATGACCTTTTATTACTTTGTATCAGGTAGAAACGTTTGTGTTCTTGTGATCACCTAATTCAGCATTCTTCTCATATATTCCCTCTTCTAAACCCCCAGTGTGAGAGTATGTCTCAGTAGAGCATGTAGCATAACATACACATAGCATATTTGCAGCTTCAGACATCATCGGTCATGCAGTAGTCCTCACACATTGGTCCTGACACAAGCTCCAGCGCACCATATTGAAACAGTCCATTTCACACAAGCTCTGACCACCGCTACTGAAAACTCAAAATGATTGTAACCGAAAATGCAAAACTTGCAGTTCCTGGGAAATTTGTATTGGTTTCAGTATTTCTAAATGTGACAAAAAAATGTGGTGTTGCAGTAATTTCCCCCTGCTTTTCTGCATGTCTAATGTGGACAATACCACCTTATCAAGACTCTGTTTATTCAGACAGGAAGAAAACACCCCACCATCTGGAATGGTTTGGCTCTACTGATCATTAGAAATACAACACGCACATGCACACACACACACACACACACACACACACACAAACAGCAGAGCTCTCCCCTCCCCTCATTAATGTGATATTTTTCTGCTGCCCATCAGCTCTGTCAGTTAGCAGCTGTATAACCCATTAGGCCAGTGCTACTCACCCAGTTAGGACCACCACAAAGTCCATTACATTCCAGCCATTACGCAGGTAGGAGCCTTTGTGAAAGGCAAAGCCCAGGGCGATGATCTTGATGCCAGCCTCAAAACAAAATATTCCAATAAAGTAGGGCTCTGTGTCGTCCTGTTGTGAAAAAGCAGAGTAGAGTTAGGAGGATTCATGAAATTACAGACTTCTATCTGTCCACGTCAATAAAATCAGATATTGGCCAGTCAAAGTCATTGTCATTGACCTCCATTAAAATACAGGGCCCATGTGATTTTCCTCAACAGCTTCAGAGTATCAATCTGTAGCTCTGTAAGATTCAGTGGCCTATTGTCCCCGGTGCAATATCAGCTTCTGTGAAGAGCTCTTGGGGTCATGTCAAGTTTTTTCCGGGAATCAAGGAGTTTTAAAAGTCCCTTGGAACCTGAAGGTGTCCTACAGTTTTAAAAAATTACACTTGATTTATATTTAATTGTGTGATAGATCCCGATTTTTGATTTTTAGATTTCAATTTGACTTATATAAAATAATTTAATAAACAGATGAGGGATACAACATTTTACACCTGAATTAAGTCCTGGGAGAGTAGAGAAGGTTGGCCAGTTAGATACAGGTAACTTTGTAACATCATCTCTGAACTCTATACAAGTACCGGTACTCAGGAGCACCTGATACAAATGGCAGAACCCTGTTTGCTTTTGTAACACAGTGCTGTTTTAATGTCGTTGACTGAGAGTATCACATTGGCACTAGTACTTAAAAAGATTTAAATGTTATACCAGCCCTTGTGTTAACACTTTTGAGTTTGAATATATACTTTTAGTTAGAGCCTTAGAATGAAACATCCTACAACCAGAAAACAGTAAGGAGTGCAAGACTAGAGCCAATCAGGTGATTCATTGATCAGTCAACGGAGAAATAATGAATCAGCTATTTTGAAAATTGACAAATAATTTCAAATGACACAAATGAAAAGCAGCAAATCTAAGTTTAAGAAGCTAGGACCAGTAAATGTTTGACAATACTGGGGCTAGATAATAGCTGGATAAAGACAGAAAAGCTCTACAGAAGATGCAACCTGATAACACATCTGATCACTTCATATTATCATGAACTCTGTGGTCTGTCTGTCAGACAGGGTTTCAGCCCGTCTCAGGGAGTGGATCAATGAAAGCGGGCAGCTGGGAGGCTCCATGCCTCGGGGAATGACATTTCATTCTTAAAACAGCCCTCCCCCTGCCACCACCAGCTCTTTGATTGGACAGAAGGGTTCACAGCATCCGCTTCTTTAATGGAAAGATTTAACAAGAGAGTTGGTGTGGGGGCAGGTTGCAGCAGGGGTAACCTGAGGTAATGATACACTGGGAGGGATCAAAGGCAGCTCTGCAGGGTTCTGCTTAACCTACAGCACAGTGGATGAGGGACCCTATCTGACACTGAGGTTAAAAAAATGGATTTTTATGAATTTTGATTCCGAAATTTTCACAACCACGAATGTGGGCTAGAAAAAGAAGAAAGACTGGATTAAGCAGAGAGTAAGTTTTACATGATTGCAGCAGTCAGAGTTCAAAGCTGACAATAACAAGACCACCATGTTTCTTTGAACTGCTATACAAACTGGAATCAATTTCATAATTATTTCACTTCCAGACAAGACACTCAAACCACATCTCACTCAAACCAGACAGCATCACAGTGGTTGCAATGTATTATCATTTCCATTGTATGAAACATGAAGTACAGTAGGAAACTGAAAGCAGTCATAGGGCTACTTACCAAACGCTCTGACATTGGTGTTTTGTCTAAGGCTGGTAGGTGTTGCTCCAAGGCCAGCACAATGCAGTTTGCTATAATGGTGGCAAGGATCATGTACTCAAATGGAGTGAGACGGTTAAGGAATTCTTGTGGAAAGCAATATGCAAACACAAACCACCACAAAATTAAGCCAATACCAAAAAAAGAGCAAAGAAAGCAGAGATGAAAAACCGAAAAATCTATCCTAGACTCATAGACGCTATATTTTGGGTACTTCATGCATCAGTGGTGAATGTTTGCCTTGGTTTCAGGTTTTCATAATCAAAAGAAAAGTTTGACTGACATCCAATGGCACAATATTGTACAACTTCCTGTTAGTAAACAGTAAAGTTTTGATGTATTGTAAAAACTAACTCCTAAAATGGTATTTAAGATTAGCAGAGAGTATGTAATAGTAACAGTAATGTAATTGTAACACAGCATTAATTACATCAGATTCAGTAATTATGGATGAGTGATACGGATCTAAAATGATAAAATCAAGACATTTCAAGGAATTTCTGCGATAGTGGTTTTTTTGATGACATAACAAAATACACAGTACAATGAGCCAAAGATTCAGTGATTCTATGCCAGTATAGAGGGTCTGCTTGGTTTACAACTCACAACAGCTGTCAAGCTACTGAAATAAGTTTGCTGTATTGCCCCTTCTGTTGTTGCATTCTTCCTGCACTTCTTACTTACTACCATGGTTTGTTGTACATCTGATCCCGTGTAACCAAACCACTTCTACGCTACTTATGTCACTCCCTTTTTTGGAACTAATTCCTCCTGATAGCAGATAGCTATGCTACTTCCACTTTCAGCCATGTTTGTTGTCACTGTGTGTAACTGTAGTATGACATCACTCTGTCAACAAGTCAGAATAACACCATGATATGATTTATTCTTATTTTATTTTATTAAGACTTATACCAGTATTGATTATTAAATAATATGATATTGCACACCCTATAAGTAATTTATTTTACAGTCAAAACTACAGTCAAAAACTAAAAGATATTATGACTTGCTGTACCTGGTACGGCTCAAAAATTCCAGAGACAGCGGATCCTACATTTGCTATCATTGCACTGAGTGGCATTTCTCATTACAAGATGCACCCATATCAGATCAAGTCACACCTAAGTACTGCCTACTTCTATCCAGCCCTTGTTTACAAAGCAGATTTCCTGTTACTTTCTTACGTTTTGTTGTTATGTTTACTTTCTTCATGTTTTTTATTTTTTCAGACTTTGGCAATCACTCTCCAAAGACAAAGAAGACATCATAATGTTTTCACAGGCTGATTACTGCTCCTCCACGAAACTTGGTGAATAAAATTTTTATTTAATTTTTTTAAAAATTTAAAAATTTTAATTTTAATCCCAGTGTTCACAAACTGGTTAGCTAGTTATATTTATATTCCCATACAGTCCTCAATGATTCATAAAAACAAGTTCAAAAATCTTTTCTTTTCTTGTTGATATAAGTACAATAATCACCCTTCTGTCACAGTCAAAAGCCTGATTTCTGCTGTACTGTGAAAGAGAGCAGTTTCTGCTTATTTCAAGATATTATACACAGATTTGTACAGATTAGTGGCTATCCCCCCTCCTAGCAGTGCACCTCTATTGTGTCATTACCCCAAACACTCCAGCATCCCCTTTGGACTGCTGCAGCTCTGCTAGGAGGAGGACACCATCAAGAGATGGATCTGGCCAAATGTCTCTAGCAACTGGGCCTCCTGCTGTCCAGGGCCACAATACATCGTCTTACAGCACTGCATGATTGCCCTGCTTCAGGATAAAGGGTCCAGTAATGCACTGCAGCATTGACGCGTGATAAATGTTTGATCAGCACCAGGTGCTAACCAACCACTGACTTATGTAAGGAGGGCCATCACACAATTAATACAAATGCACTGCAATACCTATAACACTCATTAACTTATGAGGTGTTGTACCATTGATTTTCCACAGAAAGTATCCAAACTGCAGCAGTGAGAAATTATTCTGTTGCTTAGTCAATACACAAAACTCAACAGGTGGCATCTACGCTCACACGATTCATTCAGTACAAACTAAATCAATTAAAAATGCACCAGCGGCTAAATTCAGACCTGCACCCTGCTGCAGCTTGTTTTTTGGTGTCACACCCATGCAGATTGCCACCGCCTTGATGCTGAGGCCAGCCTGCTGTTTGCTAGGAGTTCAGCCCCCTGGACAGCACCATCTGCAGACAGCCTTCACAACGAGAATTCAGGGACACAGTGGTCTTCCAAGAAAACACAATACAATGGTGCTATCACCTACTCCATAAATGAACTTTAAGCTTGTCCTTGGAGTGCTCGATATCCTAAAGCAATTCATGAATTCAGCATTAGATTAGAAGGCAAACACCTGTTCTGACCGAAGGCTTCACTCTATCTGCCCACAGCAAGGACAAAGATCTTAACCCAGGAAGAATTCTAAGAGTAATTCTTTATCCAAAAGTAAGTGAAGAAAATACCTTGACAAAGACACCATTGGACGACAAGACTTGGAAAAAAACAAATTTCTAAACTTTAGTGAAACACAAGTCAAAACACCAAGCAACATGTCATATACGTGATTTAAACAAGGGTTCTACCTTTTCAGTAATCACTGATCGATTAAAGCTTTCTCTCAGGCGAAATATGAGGAATGACGCCGAATCTCATTAGAAATGCGGCTCTTTAAGGTTCCCTTGCTTGTCATTCGTAGCCAAAATTCATTGAAGGAAATTTATACCACCTCCTTGCAGACCTTGCAGAACAATCATTCTACAGAAAATCGACTGAGGAGCACTCAACTGAGACACAAGCTGCCGCCCTTTTTTCTAAGGCTGTGGAAACAACAGGAGAACCAACTGTGGAAGTTTTAAATGTTTTCGATATAAACGTTTTTTTGTATGTTATTTACATACCGAATTGAATGCTATATTCTTTCTCTTCGTTTAAGGTCGTGTATCATATCTTAGATACATGTACATTCTTTCCTTAAGTAAGGAACCTTAAATGTACACATTTTTAGGCGGAGTTCGGCGTGGTGATCTCGCGTTATGGGATAAAACGCCATGTATAAGGGTAACACTGAACTGTAAGGATATGGCCATTCGGTGATCTTTTTGGCATATTTCCGTATGATATTATCCTCACTGAAGATGAAGAGAGAACGGTTAACGGTGAAGCAGTTCTGTTTGACAGGAATGGGGTTGTAAATGGCCATGGTCCTGGCTCTCTGGGCCATCGTTTGCTTGTACATCCTCTGGCCCCCGGGAGGCCCCGGCGGCCGGCTGGCACCTCTGGCCGGGCCCGCGGGACAGCTGCCTCCATAGCGGCTGGACAGTTCGTCTTCAAAGCGAGCCATACTGGGATAGTACAGATCTTGCTGGAGAAACCAAAACTGACACCAGAAAAGAAATGGAGAAGAAGCATCACAACACACACTGTCGTCCCGTCTCCCAGGTCCTTTAGGTGCGTGTATCGTCCACGAACAGAAGAGTCAAACATTCACAACAAAATAAGGAGAGGGTGGATGTTTTTCACCAACGTTAGTCTGTTCTCTCCTTGCCTCTGCTGCTTCCCATGCTGTCACTCTCCACGACATGAAAATGGTGTTCAAAGTTTAGATTATCAGATTCCATGATGCATCATTTTCCATGGGTGTTCCTCCTTCGACTGACTGCCCCGGTCCTCACTAGAAGCTGAAATATACTGGCGTCAACGCTTCAAGTCCATGCTACAGGACGCGTTTTCTACCAAAACCTCTTTAAATAAATAAATAAATAAATGGCACTTTAGCACAGAAGACCACAGGAGACAAAATATCGCGGACTGTCAGCGTGAGGAGTCAAGACATATTTTCCTTCAAAAAGCGCCAACAAACATAATTTCCGCTCCCATACAGACTAAACACTGAACAATTCTTCGAGCCTGCTCGCCCGAAGTAAGAAAGAAAAGAAAAACTCGCCGCTGTTAGCTTGTTTTTATCGTTAACCGAGCAGAAATCACAGTCGACCAGCTTCTCCATGAACTCTGTTAACAATAATGTTCAGACACCACTTTCTCCACTGCTTCTTATCCAGAGACCCCCCCACGTGACCGAGACGATGCCAGCCAGTGGCTCCACCTGGACCGGCCCTGTTTCCATAGCAACAAGGAGGAGAGCGCCCCACACCGGGATCAAGCTCCGCCGAATAAACACACTTCCGTAATTAATTTCAATATAAGAGCATTTTCGTGATCCAGCTTGATCGGTTTTTATTTTTTAAATAAAAATGCGTTACTCATTCCAAATTTACTGAGACAAAACCTGAAAGGCACTGCGATTGGAATTTAACAATGTGCATAATAATGTGCATCGGGTATGTGTCTAGCGTACACTAAACATGAGATAAAGAACACAACTGCCGGTCAAAAATTTCACAGTAAAACAATCTGTTGCAACAATTGATGGAAACCATTTGAGACAGTCGCCACAAAGAAATATTCAAAAAAAAATTTAAACTATGCATTGCTAAAAACAGACGTTTTAGTTAACATTTTTTATAGATTTCTCTTTTTTTTTTGGAAATTCTAAGACGCCTTCTAAAATATCACAGATTGTCCCTGTGAAGAATCTATATAAAAGTGAAAACTGATTATAGCCTTTTAAAGTGTGCCATCATCATCTATCATTCTTATGTATTTTACAAATGGATGGCTGACTGATGCAACTAAAAATATACAACAATAATAGAGTGAGTTTCTGACTATGTAAAATCACTATAAAGTATGGAGAAATATTTTGGCAGAAAACTTGCCAAGTAGTCTACTGTTCTCACAATGTCCTTCAGGGGATTCCAGCGGTTCTCAGTAAAAGTAAGGAACTGTTTAATTTAGCTAATGCTTGCCTAGAACTTATCTCGGATGCAGGACGTAGAGATTAGCTCCATATTGATATTCTAGACAACAGCATTTTTCAAACTTGTGTAACCAGTCTGTTTTGATTACTTTCCTGTTTTAAGATGACAATGTCCTCAAGCACAAAGCCAGCTCCATGAAGACATGGTTCCCAGTTTGCTGTCGAAGAAACTGACTGGCCTGCCCAGAGCCCTGATGTCAACCTCATATAACACCTTTGAGATGAAAGGGAACACTGACTCTGAGACCATAAAAAACAAAATGAAAATACATACATTTACAATGTGTTTAATTGCTAATTAGACAGGTAGTAAAAAGCACATTCAAACTAACAAAAACATAAATTCGCTTCATTAATCCACAAAAGTTAGTGGTATTCATGGAAGAGTCTATGAATGTTAAAATCACCTATTAGACTATTTTTTAACCTGACTGTTGGCTCTTTAAAACTAGCTAAACCCACTCTCACAAAGTATTTCTGACTGGTGATAAACTGCAGCGTTCTTCATACAGAAATGTAAGTGTGCATAAATAAATGTCCTGGAGGTTTACCGACTCAAAGCATTAGTCTTATGTGGCATCTGGTTCAGAGGGCAGTGTTTCTGACATTAGAGGTCACGCAATGTGTCCAGGCAGAAAGAGAGACTGTTCATCATCAGCGACTTTCTATCTGCTAGCAGCTAAGTGGCGACATTTGGGAGAACCGCAATGGCAGCTGAAGAACTTGCTCTTCACCCTCCAGTAGTGATCACCATAGTCAAACCTGGCAAGAAAGGGACACCAGCTCATTATATTGTCTTGATTTTGACATTTTATTTGAAAGTAATCTCCAGAGCAGGGAAAGGAAGACAGCAGACAGGGACACTCACCCTATCTGATCTCCAGCTTTGATGGGCCTGCTGGAGAAGAAGGCTATCCTGGGGAAACGTAGATCCTGGTGCATGGTAAACACCCTCACAGCCAGCAGGTTGGGCTCACACAGATGGTTGATGAAGCGCCCAATGTTGCCAAAGAGTCTTGCATCAATGCAGTGTACATCTCCCACCTGCACAAGATGATGACCAAAAAAAGTCACTGTCACATCTTCTCTTAGGGTTTACCAAGTGATGCCCTGGTCTGGAAACTGGACTCTTAGTTTCATCAGCTGGTGACTCTGCACCCACCAACATAAATGCTAAGGTGTCAGAACATAATGACATGACCAAAAGTTCAAGGCAGACCACTGCACAGGTTGTGAACACATCAACAGTTTAATCCAAATGAAATAAATGACTTCATAGATCAAACTGAGAATGGGATCACCTGAAATGCTACTGTTAATCCTGCACAAGAAAACCTTTAAACAAACAGTGTTGCCACTATGTCCTTGAGGTAGCAGATGACAGCAAGAACAACAATGTCCATTTTCTTAAACAGTGCTGGCTTGCGATTTTCAGTGACCCAAAACGGAAATACCACAGAAGTTATTAACTCAAAGTGGAACTTTGTGTGCTTGAAGCGAGAGTTCCATAACTCTTTTACCTTAGACCACCAACTTATCAGTCTCATAATTTGGACAATAATATTAACAACTACGCTGTTTGGTTCCAGCACATTTGATATTCTGACGACTCGTGTTATTAGTCTTGTCAGATTAACACCAGTGTGTAAAACCATGAAGAGTATTGCTGACAGTGCACCATGCACTGAGCAGTGTATGGATGAGCAACTCTGCTGTGCCACCTGCTGACCATACAGAACAGCACATACACTCAGTACCTCTTCCTGAAAATGTCTGACATGCTAGTTAGTTAGATATGACAGATGAATCGCGATTACAATCATCGTCATCCTCAAAAGGCTCAGTCATTCACCAGAGAGAACAGAGGGAGGTTCACCACTTTGTCAAACACACAATTGTTCATTACATCATGGGCTCAGGAAGACATTGTTGGTCAGAATTATTACATTCTGCTTTTATTGAAATTTTACAGCTGTTTGGGAATCTGGGTTTTATTTGATATAAAGTATTTGACACATGTATACAAAACCATGCACTGGCTTGCTTTCATTTACTTGTCTCAGAAGGTCAAGTAAGCATTAAACCCACATGTGCAGGGTACCTTTTGGTGTGTGATACTGGACTAAAAGAACATTCTTTCATTGGAGTTTTTGCACTCTCACAGGCCTATATCAACGTCTGAACAGCACTGCACAATGTTAGTTTGCTTCAAAGCAAGATTTAAATCCATAACAGGATAAATTAAACTGCATCCAGACTTATTCAGATGCCACAGATTTACACCCGCAAAAACTTGATTTTGGGTTCATGTTTTCAAGAAAGAAATCACTCCTTATTGGTCAAAAGTGATATAGAAGGAAAATAATTCCGAAAAGAAAATGCTCACAACAAGGTCTATGGATTATCTTGAGTAACCGAGTCATGATTTCTAGAAAGACATATTGTGTTTGAGCTTTTAAAAGGTATGCGTTTGGTGCGCTAAGTGCATGTGAGTACCTTGGCAAAGTTTACTTTCATTTTAGTATGGAAAGGACCATTATGAGATATGCATTGTTTTTAGTTCTGGGAGTTATTCCTTTTCTCGCTGAAAATCACTGTAGAATGCTGTGTGAAAGAGTTTTCAAGGATTAATTCTGAGTTGCTTGTTTAATACAGGCTCTGTTGCCAATACAGTCAGTGGTTACAAATCAAAACCTAAAGGTGAAGCAGAGCCCATCTCCAACCAAGTTGGTCAACACTTTAAAAATGAATGAAAACCAGTTCAGTCACCTTGTTGTCGAGGGTGAAGAGAAAAGAGTCATTCTCCCGCTTGTCGGCCTCTGCGTCGGTGACGATCTCCCCAACATACCTGTGGAAGCATTAGAGGGGGGAGGAGTGCAGCTTCTGTTCAACATTTCACACTGTAAAAAACAATGAATTCAGTCATTTCTTTCATGAAAGCCTGTCCTCACTCGCAAATGAATGTTCCTTGAGGGATATCCTGCATGGCCCTCACTCCCCAGCCCATCTTCTGTGTCCTGAAGAGCTGCAGCCGGGCTCTGAAAAAACAAGGCAATTACTTATCATCTCCAGCATCTGACAGAACAACAGGAACCCTAAGACAAAAACATGAGAGAGAAAAACAACTTATAGAGCTATTTTTTTGCTGCAAGAGAGAACCGAGTCCCCTTCCCTTTTGGCCCTGTAACCACCGCCTGCCTGCAACGTCCTTCGTATGTGCATGTAAGCATCAGAGCAGCAGGATGAATGGAAAAAAAACCTTCTTGAGGCAGCTGGAGTGTGAAACAATGGCACAACAGTGGGAGACACACATGCAGACAGCGTGAGTGTAGCCTAATTACTACAATTAAATAAAATATATTTCAAGGATCTGTGAGAACATTAACACCTACTACATCTACTTTTCTGTCAGTCAACCTTGCTGTGTTGCATCTAAAATGACAAACACCTCACCTCAATCCGTTCTGGACCACTCGGTTCCTGCAGGTCCTCCAACAGGAGCAGGCGTGGTTACACTCAAAGAGCACTGGAGGCTCCCGCTGACAGAAGTCCAGAGGTAGTCGACCCTCCTAGGTACACACCAAGAAACATGTTACAAACTGGGGAACCAGGGAAAAAAAACATGTTTCATTATTTTAACAAAGTAAGTTAAGTTACATAAGTAACCCTGATTCCTCAGTTTAGGAAGCTAACGGAAAACCTGATATTGCAAATATTGCAAGCTGAATTCAGCAAAGAATAGTAGGAATTTTATTTTTCTCATTCTCAAGGTCCACTTAAATGTGTTAATTAACTGAAAACCAAAATTCCATTTGGAATAACATTGTAATAAAATATGATAAAATGAATACCGCACACATAACTGATATATTCTTAACCGTAAAACACCCTAAAATGTGTTGTTGCTCAACTTACACTGTCATACCAACATCGCAGACTGAGCTGACCACACACACAGGTACTGGATGAGCAGTCGTCCGTACAGCTGCAGTGCTGAAGGACACAAGGACTGAGCTATTACAAGTCAGATATTGCGACACGTTGCAGCTTTTATCTTATTCTTTTGTAATATTTTTTGGTCTATTTAAAAAAGACAGTTTACCAAAATCAGAAATATAGATTCGTTCTCTTACCTGTAGAGTTATTTAACCATATTGATTGTTTTATTGTGAGTTGCAGAGATACGAGCTATAGGCCTCTACTGACAATAAAACTCAGCAATTCACACCAAAACAATCTCACAAGGCCTCACTTTTCAAAAATAATCACGATAGCAATCTTAGTAGGTGACACCCGGTGACATTTCTGTAACACTTCCAACACAGAACAAGTCTGAAGAGAATCTGAAACAGCAATGTAAAAGTCACGGGAGCACCAGGCTAAAGGTTAAGGTCGATGACACTCTATATATTGCTTACTGTCAACAAATCCAATGAAAAGGTCAAAATCAGGAATGTCTTTATTCATCTCTCAGTTCTTTCCCACCTTGTGTGAAGCACTCCAAGCCACTGGTTCCAATTGAATTTATCCACACATTAATGTTTAATTGCTTCTCTAGTGATTATTATGAGCAGCAGGATGATGTATGGTTGAGTCACAATAAGCTACAGTGTGTTTGTGATCAAGGTAATGAAGGAACACCTCACTCAGTGCAACAGCGTGACTCACTGATATGTTTTTAACAGTTTTTGGAAAACAATGGCCCTCCATGGCACAGAAAAAGAAGATATACCAGGTTTTGATACACAACAATTTGTGATGATGCATTCATCGTTGGCTTGGACTCTGCGCTTGTGGCTTGTTGACAATCAGGAAAATATAAAATATAACCAGACTTATTCTTAAAATACACAGAGATATTAAAAGTTTGTCTTATTTGACCTTCTTTAGAGCACTGCAATAATTTGAGAGTCTCACCTGTAAGTGTGTGATGTCCTTGTCTATGTTCAGCTGGGAGGTGACACAATTGTCAGGTACGTATTTAAAGTTTTCAGGGCATGGTTCACTGTCGACACCATTAACACAGGTGATAGGAACTGCTTCATAACCTCGAGAAATGTCCCTAAGAGAAGGACACTGATTCAATTATGCACGGTAAGAAAAAAAAAAGAAAAAAAAGCCACAGCTCACATGTATCTTGTTTGTTCATCATGTACACAAACAGAAATATAAACACTCTTTTATATATGCAGTTTTGTGCTGGACCAAATTCTTAGCGACCTGGTCCAGAAACTGTGCTGGAACTCCTTGTCCCTCAGCTAAGTGTGTCCAGCACCCATAAGCACAAACGCAATCCCAGCTTCACAAGGAATAAATAACTTGTCCACACCTGAGCGATGTGTCACAGCACAATGGTGCATCACAGTTATATGCACACAGATGACATCGAGAAGATACAAAACCTGACTCAAACTGGAAAACAACAACAAAATCCATTGCTGTGACAAGCAGATACAATGGAAACGCAGTGTCCACAGGAAACAACTCTTGATGCACCAGTACAGTTTAAGTACCCAAATCAAACAATCCCTCGATACAGAATGGCTCTTAGGAAAATCAGAAACAACTGCAGATAGAAACTGATGAAAGAACAAGAGCATTGTTCTTGAATCTGCAGCTTGATTAAGTGGCCGGCAACTAATTTTCTTTCAATCGACTGATCATGGCAGTTCTTCAAGAGAAAGGTCGATAAGATTAATTATGACAATTAGCTTCAGTCTTTGTGTTATTTGATCATCTGTTATGAATAGATCATTTTATAAGGGACAAGTAAAAACTGACTTCAGGGACATGGAAAAAAATATTATGGCTGAACCCCGCTGTCTGTCTGTCTGTCAGTCAGTCAGTCACTTTGTTTCAGACTGTAACAAAGGGGAGAATGAAAAATAAAATTACGAGGCATATTAAGAGCTACGTAATAGGCGTTTAATGTGTCTATCAGCTAATTACCAATAGTTAAACGGCTATCGTTAACGTGTGCACAGGCCTGGTTAACATTTATTACAACTGTTAAATACTTCAGTGTTGTTGAAACGAGAGCTTTACTGGCCGCTCCAAATTCCTCATAAAGATGCCTCACCAAGTTTGTTGTGCTCATTTTTTGTTTCCCTAGTGTGTTCAGGGCGTTGCGTTACCCACAGCAGAGGAACAGTGTCAACAAAAATCACCAAAACAGAGTGTACAGAGCAGCAATGTGTGTTATTACATAAATATATATACTTGTAATATTAGAAACACTAACCCTAAAATTAATGTTATTACATAACCCAACTAAAACATACACATATACACGCACAGCGCAGTTTTGCTGTCTACCTGCTGAGCATTCTTTCCCCCTGAGCGTCCCTGCCTCTCCTGGCATCGGTAAGCTTCTTGTTAGTGTTGAGGGCCGTCCACACCTTTGAGCCGTAGACACAGCAGTCCTGAACTGTCTCTCCGTCCCTGTTCCTCTGATTGACGTCTGCTCCACGAGAGAGAAACAACCTGTGGATACAGAATGTTTAAGTTTGGGGACTGAAATAGGTTTTACTAAAAACCAATATCCTACAGACCTACGTTTGCCAGTAGCTGGCATTACAATCATATGACTTTCTTAAACATGTCATTAAAAACCATGGGCCAGCAGTTCATCCCACAAGTAATGGATGGATGGGGTTCAAGTTAGGGTGTAGGCAAGTCAAGTTCTTCCACACCAAACCAGGAAACCCATGTCTTTGTAGAGCTGGCTTTGTGCACAAGGGCGGAGTCATGTTGAAAAAGGAAAGGGACAAACACAAACTGTCTGGATCCGTCTTTGGCCCAGAGCTACAGGCCTCATTCTAAATCACTTTTCATAAGTAAAGGTCTCAGAAAAAGTGGTTTCAGTTCTGCCTTAGTAAAACATTTTCACAGTTTCCACCTGGACATCAATACTGCAACACCAAAGTTAGTCACAGTATACAAGTGAGTGTCTCCCCAAATTTTTGACTGTAACATATTGAAGCCTTATAGTGAAACCCAGGCTTAAGTAGAGAAGGAGATGTGGACCAAACGCAAGTCAGTTTTGAAATGTGTCACCATTCTTTGAGCTTGGACCACGAGTCAAAGCTGTCTATCTCCAAAAAAACTGTCCAGACTAACTGCATGTAAAAGTGTGTGTAACCCAAGAGAGCTTTGTTCCCAGACCACATACTCACATCACACACTCCAGGTGGTTCTCTCGGGCAGCAACATGAAGCGGTGAGTCACCATGAACGTTGACAGCATTGAGGTCACATCGAGCTTCCAGCAGAGCCTGGGCAATGTCATCGCAGCCTGACAGAGCCGCCCAATGCAAGCAAACATTCTCTTCCTGGAAAAGGACCACATAACAGGTCAGCAATGATACCATGTTCTGACAGAGGCAGGGCTTCCAACAGTACAAGCTAGAGTAAAGAATAACAGGCCATGTTCCTACACAAGATGAAGCATCAGTCTGACAAACACGATAAACATTTTATTTAGGTCTAGTCAAACATTTAATATCAGTATTGGCCATATTGACTGTATATAAAGATGGACAACACGAGAACTTCCCAAAAGTTAAGCCAAGACATCCAGATCACCCCCTGGTTTTCTCCATAAAATAGTGTTTCTGTGGGACTAGAGCATTTGTGAGGTCAGACACTGATGCTGGACCAAAAGGCCTGAGTCACAATCTCCATTCCAGTTCATTCCAAAGGTGTCTGATGGGGTTGAGGTCAGGACTCTGTGTGTCCTCCACACCAAACTCATCCAACCATGTCTTTATGGACTTTGCTTTGTGCACTGGGACTCAGTCATGCTGGAATAGAAAAGGACCTTATCCAAACTGTTGCCACAAAGATGGAAGCACAGCATTGTCCAAAATGTCTTGGTATGTCCTGGTATGCCTTACTCAACCCCTGAAAAACAGCCCCGGTCTGAATCCTTTTGTCTATGTAGTGTGTATCACAGGGGAGTAAGGGTCTGTCACGCCCACTTAGACAGAAAGTATATACCATTAGATACCACTGGTGCAGCTTGTAAGGCACTATTTCAGTCATACAGCAACTTTGGCAGTGTCTGTTGTTGTGGTGCTCACAAGCACTGGGTGACACGCCTCTGCAGGCTTCCCAAAGTTGGCCACTCAAAAGAAAGTGGGCTTTGAAGAGTAATTTTCAAACGTGAATTCTGCATTGCAACTCTGGTGAAGTCCCAGAATAAAAATGTATTGAAAAAAAAAAAAAAACGGTGTCATGATTGATGACCAATTGTCCTCCTCTGACCACACTGCGTCTGTATCACGGTCCTGTCGCTATGCGCTCTACAACATGAAAAATTCCACCTCACCTATCTCAGTATGTCACTCAGCCTCTTGTACAGGTCATGGTTATCTCCCACCTTGACTACTGCAACGCCCTTCTGACAAGCCTCCCGACATGTGCCGTCAAACCTTTACAAATAATCCAGAATGCAGCAGTGCGTCTGGTTTTTAATGAACCCAAATGGGCTCAAATGGGTTCATGACACTCCATGACTCATCCAACTACACTGGTTACCTATGGTAGCCAGAATCAAATTCAAGTCACTAACGCTAGCTTACAGAATGACTTCAGGGTCAGCTACCTGAGGGTTCTCATTCAGGCTCACAACCCTTCTCTGGCTCTACGTTCAGCCAATGAGCGTCGTCTGGCTCTGACATCCCTTCACACAAGACACTCCCAAAACAGACTTTTCTCCCACAACGTTCCACGCTGGTGGAACAGCCTACCAGTCACAGGAAGAGCTTCCTTTAAAAAGCACCTGAAAACTCATCTCTTCCAACTGCACCTTCTCTCCTAACAACCCTAACCCTTTAACACCCCTTGAGTCTTTCATGTTATCCTGCTTTCCACTCTTGCTCTTCTACCTAAGCACTTTTAATTATGTTTTAGCTCTTATTGCTTTAGTCGAATTCTGTTGTACTGAAACTTGTTATTACTCATTCTGTAAGTCGCTGTGTGACTTACAGAATGCAGCTGAACTGCAATGTTTAAGAAGTGTGAAAACAGAGTGTTACAGTGTGCATGGCACAGTTGTAAAAGTGAAAAGCGTACTGTGTGCACCGACCTTGTCTCTGATGTTAACATCAGCCCCTCTGGACAGCAGCAGGTGGACCACCTCCTTGTGCTTGTATTCAATAGCCCAGGTGATGGGAGTCCACCCCCCATCATCCTGCAAACAAATGATCAGTAAAACTCCTGCAAAGATTTACGCTAACACATCGCTTTTTATTTACACAAAAATATTGTTAGTAAATGAGGCAGTTTACCTGACAGCTGATGTATTTGGATGCCTTGGAGAGCAGATGATGGACTATATCATAATGTCCCAGTTTAGCTGCCAGATGCAGACAGGTGAAACCCAAGATATCCTGGGATGACAACATGATTCACATTGAATGACACTGCACTACTGCAACCACTGTTCAGTCCAAAAGGAAGGGCACTTCACTGATTTCTGGACTCCACAAGTTAAAACTTGTGGGTGAGAAAGGAGACTGGAAAGGACATAACAAAGAGAAATATGCCTGGCCATTCAGATATGTGCTGTGCTGTGTGTGTAATCGTCTCCCACCCTCTAGAGCCTAGTATAGGGCTTAGAGATTGAGAGGTTAATTAAAGTATGTGCTTTTCATAAAACTATCATTTAATAACATCAAATACGAACAAATTTGTTTTTCAGGAGGTCAAAATGATCTCAGCGTTGTTATTGTTAAGACAGAAGTACAAGAGGATTGAGCAGTGGCAGCAGGTGACTGGACTGGGTGATAAATGAACACACATCTGGGCTGGGAGGACAAGTTGACACCGAGTGAGAAGATCCAACAGACTGAGTGTGTGCTGACCCACCTTGTGGCTGACAGATGCTCCAGCTCTCAGCAGGTACTTCACGGTGTCCAGATGATTGTTTTCACAGGCTGCCATCAGTGGTGTTCTCTGCTCCTCATCAAACATGTCCAGGTTGGCTCCAGCCTGTGGGCACGCGCACACACACACACACACACACACACACATCAACCCAGCATCACTATTCAGCCTCTGTATCCTTCAGTTGGTTCGGGACCTGTACACCCCTAATTCCAAAAAAGTTGGGACACTCTGAAACTTTAATAATGGGATAATTAGCTAAGCCTTTTTGACATATACTGTAAAACGTACTATGACAATATATTTAATGTTTGACACCATCAACAGGTTTGGATTAATCGACACTGCAGTTAATCCTCAAGTCAGAAAGGCTGGATCATAAAAGTTAACATTTTGATTTATAGGAGATGGGCTGCAGTGGGTGAAGTTGGGTGAAGCTTCTCCCCACTGCACGCTGTGCACAGTTACACATGAGGAGCGGCGGCTTAACTTCACTGGTTATTTAAATCTCCTGACACGTTGACAGGATCCAATGCTAATCAATGTGCCACATTTTTCTACACATCCTCAGGGTCTCATACACACACACACACACACACAGTCCAAAGTCGTAGAGTGAAATTGTTTGGGGCAAGCAGCTGTCCTCCTGAGCTTCATCAGAGCTGTCTAAATTAAATTTAAAAAGTTAAATTATGTTTCCTCTGGAGAGTTTCCTTTGTCCTGTCGAGTTTCTAAATACAGCTTTGAAAGTTGCTGCTTCAGTGTCCTTAAATATTACTAATTGAAATTAGTAGAAGCAGCCCCCTTTAATCATTAAAGTAAATCGTTGAAGAAAACACTCACACTGGTCTCTAAATTGAAGAAAGTCATCGGTTAAGGGTGAGTGGCAGGTGGATGATTTACGAGTACATGTAGATTCAGATGAATCCTGATCACTAACAGACATACACATGTGGACAGACATTAGCTGATTAAGTTATTTATGTAAAAATGTGATATCAAAATAAAAATAGCTTAAATTGCATAATAATTTTGAAACCATTTGTATCAGGCTGTACTGTATATAAACACTAAAGCCACTAAAGCTGTTTAAATGTTCACAATAAAAAAAAAAAAAGGCAGGTAATTTGACTCAGCTGCATGACCTACAGTCTGCCCCATTCAAACACTGTTTGAAGTGCTGCGCCTTGCATATATTGTGGAATACTGGACATGAAATAATGACTTGGTCGCACACCTTTCCTCAGAAAACATGTAATTTATCTTCTGGTACACTGTTCAATTCACCTTTCAACTTTTGCGTCATTTCAGTGAAGAGATGAGACCACCATTTGAATGAATTCATTGCTGCTAAAACTATGGTTGTTCCAAAGCTCCATTTTTTGGGGATTCTTTGGCCAGTGAAGTCTGATCTCCTACTCTAAGCCACTTGATAAATACGGGGCCTGTATTTAACAAGTGTGTCAGTGTATGTGCAGTCTGTAGTGAAGCCACAGTCTCCTCACCTGGACCAGCATATGGCAGACCTCCTGGTGACCCTCAGCAGCTGCGGCATGAAGAGGGGTGCGTTTGTTTTGGCCTTCCATCAAAAAGTTGGGGTCCTTCCCATCAACTGCAATGTACAAAGTTTGGTATATCAGTGTGATAACACATACGGTAAAAAGAAACATACACTAAGCCATTATAATTAATGTTAATTAATCAATTAATTAATTAATGTCAAATAAAATACTTGAACTACCTAAGAGATGAATGACCTTCTGAAGCTCTCCTTGTTTTGCAGAGATGTACAGCTGTCTGGTGGGGTACTTCATTTTATTTGGTTTCAGGCTAAAAAGCAAATCAGTGATTCATACCAAAGTCCAAACTGTGCTCCCACTCTACATCACGACATAATTTCATGATTAACCTTACTTCTCATCATCCAGTGCCATCAGGATGCTCTCCAGTGACTCTTTAGGTAGGCTATCTGCAGCACGCACGGCCTCGCCCTTCAACCTGGACACAGAAAGCAAGCAGAAAGACTGGAGTTGTAATAAACTGGAAACACACTTCAGTAGTTGTGAGTTCAGTGATTTCAGCTGGGATGTGGTGTTTCCATCAGCAGTATGAGTCATGTGTTACCTGCTCGGGCTCTCGTCCCTGCTCCTCTGTGGCTCGCTGGTCTTCTTCGCTCTGAGTACCTGTGGAACAGCAGGCGTAGCCGGTACTGATGGCAAAGCAGCCACAGTAGGCACAGCCGGAAGCGACGGCCCCGGGCTCGATCTAGGCACAAAGGGTGACGGATCGGCTGGCGACACCGTGACCTCCTTGGCCCCGCTGGCATCCTCACCGCAGTGTGGGCAAAACTTAAGATTCTTTAAGATGGATACACAGTCACGATGAAAGCGGTGGGAGATGCTGCCGTACGGCCTGCACTCCATGAAGGTGCCCTGTGGGACAGACCAGGGAAACACTGGGGTTTGGTCAAGTTTGCATCCGCAGTGCCAACACTTGGAATGGCACAAGTTTATGACTATGACTATGTTTATGTCACTTTTATCCAACTATTTAAACTTTAAGATAATTCAACCACTTAATTATTGCATTTACCTGACATTTTTAACTAAATATTTCAAACACTTCCACACACAGAATATGGCATTTTTGACGCTAGGGGTCAGACGTCTTTTGTTGTCAAAACAATGACAACAAAGGACATAATTTAATGATGCAGGTCAAGTATAGGGGGATAGAGGGAGTTGTTTCCCAGTCTTGTTCGCATTGTGTTATGCAACAGTCGCTGACTTACTTCTTTAATCTCTGACTCTCTCCTGGATGTTGGAGCAACAGACAACTAAATTAAACACAGCGTTCAAATAAAAGTAAAATAAATTAAAGTACAGATTTCTGTATGGCTGAACATTGTTGGAAATAATTGGGATATTTTAAGTAGACAACTCAACAAAATATATAACAAAGATCTAGTTGTTTTTATACATTTTAATGCAGTGCTTGCCTTGCTCTCTATCACCATTCATCCTCACTTACCAAACAATTTAAAATTGTCTATTTGCTGTTCTTGGCAGTCGTATCTTGTCCGAATATGTATTGAGATGAGATACAAGATCAGTTTCTACTCAAAAAATTGTCTGTAAAGCCCTTCAGACTCACAGAAGTACACGCTGAGATACAAGTGCCCTGTTCTGGGAATCAAAATGTTGTAGTAGGTATAGTACTAATGCCAGGCCTTGATGTGTCTGCAGTGTCAGCGAGCTCTGCTTCCCCTCACCGTCCTACAGAAGAGTCCACAGCCCGGGCAGCACTGGTGCTTAACCATGCCAGCTCGGTGGTCCTCGCACAGAACCAGCAGATGAACCGTGTTGGAGGGTCGCATCATTTCCTGCTTCATCACTCGCCTCTGGCAACGACTCAACTGCGGAGAGAAAAATCAAAGTAGTTGCTTACAGAAATAACCGGTTGCTATTTGATTGTGCTATTCTGCTTTTGGACCCCTAATAAACGTAACCAGGAATGAAATATGGTATATATTCTAATGTGATCAAGTCCCCCAAGCACTCATTGTCCTCCTTACAGAACTTTTGCTGGATTCCATTAGTTCATGGGCCTCTATGAATCCCCCCGCCTCCAGAAAGCCTCAAAGAGCAATTAAACTATAAATCACATAAGCCAGAAAATGATGACTTCAGTTCTCGTTTAAACACATGACGCGTGATTCAGGATTTCACTCTGTGACAATTAGTTGTCAACTATTAAATTAATAGTCATCAACCATAATAATCAATTAACTGTCTTGAGTCATTTTTAAGAAAAAAAAAAGCCTAAATTCTCTGACTGTAAATTGTCAAATGTGACTATTTTCTGTTTGCTTGTTTGGATTTTTTATCCTCTTTTGAGTTGTGGACAAAAAATGTTTGAGGACAACACCTTAGGGTTTGAAAAAAGTGATCAACAGTGTTTAGTTAGTTAATCGATTGACAGATTAATGGATAATAAGAATAATCATTAGTTACAGCTCTATCTGTGACATAGAGCTGAAGGGCTAAGGGTCACTTCCACATCTGTAGTTTGGTTCACTTGTTTAGTCACTACATGGAGTAATCTGACTCCCATGATGCATAGCAAGACAGGTCGTGGGTATGAAAGCACCCTCAACATTGTATGCCTTTTATAGATCTCTACTGGGAACTAGTGGAAACTGAGCAACACCAGCTCTTCTCAGCTCTTCTCTGATGAAATCTCTGCTGGCGGGACAGGACTTTTATCTGATATTTTAAATCTAATTTGTAATTAGAGGACAAAGTAGTGTTTTTATTCACTGGGATGATCTTTACCATTCCATCTGCGCTTTCCATGGCCATGCAGGTCTGATCCAGTGTGGACAGGCTGCCTCCACTGGGTGGAGTCTCCATACGACAGCAGCACAGCGGTAACTCCTCGGCCAGGTCCGTTTCTGTCACGTCAGCACTTGCAGTCGCTGCACCTGCACACACACACACACACACATCGCAGTATTTCACTAGTCATCACTCTAAGAAAGTGACCTGTGTGACCTTTGAAAATGTACTCTAATTAATTAAGTAAAGGGAGGCATGGTGAATTCAGCTGATCTGATACGTCTTATGAGGCCAATAAGATAGTGAGATGCTGTTCACCTGACACGGGAGGTGAGAGCAGCTCTTCCTGAGCTTTAAGGTCCAGACAGTCCAACGTCAGCTCTGTGTATTCAACACGGCTGCCCTCTCCAGGTTGAACCTGCTTCAGAGATTTGTTTTTGGCAGCTGGCAGTTCTCTGGCCTTCACAGTCTCTGGTGGAGTCACTGGTTTCTCCTCTGCTGCATTTTGGTTCTCCATGTTGGCTCCTGACTCATCTTTCTGCTTGAAAACAGCAATGACATATGTATGTATTAGTGTTCCGGTCACATACACATCTGAAGTTGTCAAGGCATTTGCAGCTTTCAATACAAAAAGAACAGTGGAGCAAGAAGATGCATGTGGCTAACAGAACAGGCAGGTTTTTGATCCCATTTCAATTTTTTTCTGCACTTTACTGTTGAGTCTTGATTTGGTAAGATCAACAGATTATGATTTTCTGCTCTAAGAACTGTCAAAAAATACATGGTTTTAAATGTGATATTAAGCCACACCTTTTTTAATGTATCATATGGTCAAATTTAAATACTTTCTTTAAAATGAAATAACATTATTTCAACAGTTAATTGGGAGCAAACTGTTAAAAACAAAAAGAAGTGTCCGTGTGCAGCAGAAAGGTTCTTCACAACAGCTTGAGATTCTTTAAGTGAAAAAAGCCGCCAGGATTCCACACTCTAATCACCATAGGTTTTTGCTGCAGGCGTGTGTAGTGAATTTAAAATTTAGAACTTAATTTAGAACTGAAATTGCGATGCCCCAACCGGAAACAAGTTAGCATGTTAACAAGAACACAGTGGAGCAGTTAGCCTATCACTCATTTATTATTCTTATACACATAGGAGCTTTCATTCATTCATTAACACTATGAATGTTTTAAAACGAAAAAAAGCTGCAGATCATATAACTGTGAGCCGTGTTTTTTTTATTGTGGAGTAAGGACATCGGCGAATTATTTGGCACACAGTGTACTGTGGCTGGAGACTGAAAATAGTGCTCCCTTTTCTCTTTATTCAGTGAAGGATCCATTCTAAGTTGAATAAAACCCTTGAGAATTGGGACTGAATCCTGAGATTCCCATAGAGTCACACCCATGATTCTTCTTGTGAAGACATGAGTCAGCCCGGAGAGTCCACAGATCAGACATGGGTGTGGAGTGATGCTGAAATTTAGAGGCAGAAATGGAATATAATATTCATCATTATGTTTTCATTAGTGTCTAGTTACCTAAACCTAACAACCACTGTGCTCTGTGATCTTAGAATGAAGGGGAAAAGGACAAACCAACCACTAGCACTAGAGAGGGCCTTGTGCGCTGTCAGTGTCCACCATGAAGGAGTTTGGTTCACTGGCATGTAACTGATGTTCAGATACAATGAAACCTGTATGTCCACACAGTGGCTACACACAGTGAACATGCTGCTGCTCTTCAGGGTTATACTAGGCTGGTAGCTAGTCTGACATGCAGGAATAAACTCAATAAATGAACCTGCCTTCTCCTGCTGTTTAAGGACCTTGGTCTTCTTTTTGGGCACCAGGTTGTACATTCCCATCTTCCTCTTCTTCCTCTTCACAGCTAGGAAAAGCACACAGAGTGAGGGTTTCACCTTGGAGACTACACATTACATCAAGGACCAAGTTCGTGGAAAACACTGATTATCACTTCATGTTATCACAGACAGTATGATGCGATCAGTCAATGTAACCTTTACATTAAATGATAAATAAATCAGGTGGCATCGGTTTGGTGTATAGACTCGTGCTTATTGTCACCTGATCCAGCATGTTAGGTAGTGTCGGAGGGATTTGTAACACACGAACTGGTTTCAAATCAACCTGATACTGTTACAACAAGAATAAATCTAACTGCAAGAAGTAAGAGACGAAGTCACAAAATTATCTGCTAACATCAACCACCTAAACCGTATAACAGAACTTGCGATGCTTTATTTTTGCACAGAAATTGCTATTTTTGACATATATTTTACTAGTGTGAAGTACATCCAATGCAAACCACTGTCTGGACACATTTCTATACATAACTCCTTTGCTTTGTCCACATAGTTAGGTATGGATAGATTATCAGCCTGGCCAATTATCAGGTCTGAAATGTATAATTTTTTTGATTATTGGTATCTGTGTTTTTGTTTGATTTGTGTTTCTTTTGTTTTGTTTGATTGCCAACAAAATAAATTACCATAAAAATGTGTGACTTTTGCTCTGATGTAGCATCCTCTCTGTGGTCTCAATGAGAGTCCCGCCCACAACACAGTGTAATCGGTTACATGTCACAGCCTATCAACACTGAATAATCTGAATCTGTAAGTAACTAATAACTTCAGTTATCAAATAAATATAGTGGAGTAAAAAGTACAATATGGACCTCCAAAATGCATTGAAGTAGTAAAAGTACCTGAAAATTAAAAAAGTACTTGAGTACATTATACTTAGTTACATGCCATCACTGTTCAATCTACGCTAACAATAACATTTTCATTTTTACTGCAAACGTATATCAGTTCCAAAAATCTGTTATTGGTCTTATTTATTACTAATAACCAGCACCAGCCCCGAAAAAACTCCAATCCCTTCACATAATAACTGTACATCCTTCTTTACAGCCATACCTCATTAAAACACCCACATAACTACACAACAGATGTACTATCCATATTTACCTAGCAGTTCTAGTCATATACTTGCAACCCGTTTTCCATCAGGTATCTTTAAAAGTTTCATTCAAAAGAATCTAACCATGTAAAAGAAAGGATCAACAAACCCGAGTGAGGTTTGGTGGCTGTGGAGACAGCTTTGCTTTTCTGGCTGTGATGAAGTGCTGTGTCATCTGCTGGTCCAGACTTGACAGAAACTGAGTCTGTCGGGTTCAACTTTGGTGTCTTCCTGCCAGGAGGCTTTGGAGGCAAAAAAGAAGACACAATGTTTTATTTAATAAATTAGAAAGGAGAAGGCAAGAACAAACCAGTAATAACAGTCAAAGTTCAATAAATTCTGCTTAATATCAGCTACTGAACTGGACAGTACAGTACAACGTCAAACTAATCCACTCTGAGAAAGAAACACGATTTAAAGGTGTTCTCACATTTAGCACAGAATTATTAAACTGTGAGCTTCCTTCAGAATAAAAGTGTGACAGTAATTAACTGTCCAAATGAAAGGACAAAATATTAACTGATGGAAGATACTGAACAAAATATGATAGTGCTTTGTATGTTGCACTTAGTAAGCTGAAAACAATCAAGACATATCAGCTACTGTATTATACAGCTGACTACTAAAGCAATATACAGACAGTTTATAGGCATATTAAAGGAAGAACTGCCTGATATAGTATAACAAGTAACAACCAATCACGGTCTTTGCTGGGTCACATATGGCAGCAGCTTCATACACAAAGACTGCTCAGCCGCATAATGTTTCAATGTGAACAGAGATTAAAGTGACCCAATCTGCATTTAGATCTGTGGGTAAAAAGGGTTGGAAACTGTGGTCGACAGAGCACAAGTCGTGAAAGTGAATCACGCAAGAGTACGGTGTGTCAGGAAAAACACAAGGAAGACACTTCCTCAGGTGACTGACAATGTCAATGCATGATCAGACTGTGTCAACAACAGTCAGTCTACAGTTACATAAGAGCGTATTCTAGCAGACAAGCCCTTCTTAAAAAGATGAAATCACATTTTCATCAAAAGCACTGGTCTACAGAGATGTGCAGAATGGCACAGGCTTGAATGCGTGAACATTACAGTGATGGGTGTGGAGATATTTTGATTGCATGCTTTGGCTCCACTTGTCCCCTTTGAGGACAGTCTGGTGGCTGATCAGTACAAAGCTGTTCGCACATGGTGACCCAACACCTTACTAAGACATTTTATTTTTAATATGTCATCCATGATATACACACACACACACACACATCCTGGTCTGCACTTAGTTCTCACATAATAATTAAACATTAATCAACAATTAAATCTTGCATAATGTTTTATTCATCACACAGCTGTGGTTGCCTGATGGTCTCTCTGTTATGTACAGCAAGCTGTTGCATTGACAAGAAGGGGACTTGCCTGTGCTTCAGCTCCTACTGTGGCCAATAACGAGCCTGAGCTGGGAGCATGCTGCACTGAGCTCCCAGCAGCAGCAGCAGCAGCAGCAGCGAGTCTCTCTCGGACAGGTAGAGCAGGCAGTCCACCAGGTGGGCTCCTAAACAGACTGCCAGGGGACGCCAGTGGTTTCCCAGAAGCTACGCCTGGTCGTTTGCTGCGGAGAGCTCCATCACTGCTGACTATGGGGGAGCTGTGGAAGGGAGTTACCTTTACTTTGGGCCTTTGTTCACTTTGTGTAGCCTGTCCCTTGGCACCAATGGGTGTCCCAGAGGAGGGACTGGATGGTCGTCTGCCTGGTCCGGGTCTTTCACGGGCCCCATTGTGATCCATTGATATCCCAAGGAGCTGCTTGTTGAAGCCAGTTGGTTAAGAGGACCTCAGCAGTACCTGAGAAGTTTAAACAAGTTTTACTCCACTCTTCATCACGTCAGAACGCACACTCATAGTAAATAACTATACGAGGAACACTTTCATTACTCCACAATACATACTACGTGCAGTACTCTTTGCAACACTCTACATACAAAGCAATGAATAGTGCAACAAAACCAAAGTTATCACATCCTTGTATGACAATGAAGCCAAAAAATGGAAGAAAAGAAAAGCAACGCTCAGCTCGGTGGAGCAGCAGAGAACAGGGAAACATATCGGACAAACAGAGAGTGTAAAGAGACGACAAAAATCACCGAAAGTTAAAACAAGCTCTGGTGAAAAAGTTGAAGTAGCAGAGCTTCCTCCTGCCAGCTCGGTAGCTGTATCGGAGCGAAATGGGGAGGGATGAGACAGGAAAACAGGAGTTTCCACTTCCGCTCTCACCCGCTCAAGCACGTGATACCATATGTACGCTTTCGTCTTCTTTCATGTCCTGACGGATATTGAAAGACTTCAGTGGTTACATAGTAGTAGCTACTGTGTTCCAGCCAGAATACCCAAGTTCAGCCTTTTATATCTATTTTAGATGCAAAGATTGGTAAAACTTCACTTTAATAAAAAATTACTACAGAGGATTTTTCGCGGGTAAGTTAGAGGGTTGAAACGAAAACGGAAGTACGTATCAGTGACTCCTCTGGTCGTCATCCGATCGTTTATTATTTAGGCCTTCTTACGTATTTATTTACTAATATTATCTTAACATATGATAATGAATGATATAATACTCCAACAATTATATGTAACTGTAAATAAATACTGAAAAAGATGATGCTCGAGGACTCAATGTACTTTTTGATGTTTTATTTATTGTAAAATATGCCTAATTTAATTTTATTAGAGATAAAGCAAAGTTTTTTAACATTAATAATGAGTAATTAGTAGTAATGTTTTTCTTTAGAATATTTCATATAAGGCAATGGCACTAAGCTCCTTTTTCAAAAGTAACTGATCCTTTTTTATTTTTATTTTTATTTTTTTTAATGAGCATTCTTTACTGTGTGCTCAAGTTTGAGGAAATGTCACAGGATCATACCCTTATAGGTTATTACAATACAATTGGGACCATGCCTGACATATAGCAACATTTACAGGAATGACTTCAGAATGTCATTCAGACGAGATAAGTGAAGTCAGATGGTAACGAAGATAGAAAACATGATCAACATTATAGAAGCTCAGGACAGCCACATATACCTTGGGATCCCCCTAAGCAAAAGGAAACCAGGAGGAGGTCGCAAGGAAGTCAGCCATGGTCAAATACCTACACAAAGTGACAAAGGTCCTTTGAAGTCAGCTGAATAAGAAGAACAAGATCCGGGCCATCAAGGCATACGCTCTGCCAGTCATTAAATACCCTGCTGTTATAATAACCTGGACAAAGGAGGAGGAGATAGAGGCCACTGATATCAAAACAAGGAAGCTCCTAACAATGCACTGAGAGTTTCATCCAAAAACACACACAGACTATTAACTAAGCGGAAAGAGGGAGGCCGAGGACTTGTGAGTGTCAGAGCCACTGTTCAGGATGAAACAACAAAGATCCAGGAATACATCAGGAAGACGGCCCCCAGAGATGAACTGCTAAGTGAATACCCCAGGCAGCAGAAACCTGGCAACGATGATGAGGAGGAGGGGGACGTACCATCATGGAGGGACAAGCCTATGAACAGCATGTACCACAGAGAACTAGAGGAAGTGGCTGATATCAAAAAAATCCTACCAATGGCTAGAGAAGGCTGGATTGAAGGACAACACAGAAGCACTAATCATTGCAGTAGGCACTCAGTACAAGATCAACCACTCAGGTTCACCACAAAAGACAGGATCCCAGATGCAGGCTGTGCAAAGATGCCCCTGAGACAATCCAGCACATAATAGTAGGGTGTAAGATGAAGGCAGGAACAGCGTACATGGAATGTCATAACCAAGTGGCTGGTATGGTATACAGGAACACAGTGCGCATGCGTCGATACGTGTGCAGCCTGTTACAGACGCTCCCGATCTTTCTCACTGTTTTTTACTATTTTATTATTATTCGCGACTCCTTTACTTTCTTTTTTACTCTCTGGACTACAATGTCTACTATCTACCACACACCAGGAAGTTGTGGGTCTTTTTGGTGTTTTTGTTCGTCGCTGAACTACACTTTTCGGAGCGGCGATGCAACTCCTCGCTGCCCGCATTGTTTACACTCGGGATCAGCTGATGGACCTGAAGCCGGCCACCGCTCCAGGGAAAACACCGAGAGTAATCCCTGCTGAATGCTGGGTTAAAACGCACAGGGGATGCAGGGGAAATAAAAAGTTACGGAGGAAGAGGGAAGCTTTGAAACAGCGGAGGCTTATGACTAGAAAGTTTAAGCCGTGTCTCCCCTCTATCGTCATGGGAAATGTGAGGTCACTCGGGAATAAGATGGACGAGCTGACGGCACTGTCGCAGAGTCAGAGGGAATACCAGGAGTGCAGTTTGATGTGCTTTACGGAGACATGGCTGCACCAGGACATACCCGACGACAATGTGACGGTAACGGGCTTCCATACAGTCCGTGCGGACAGAGACTGCGCTACCAGCGGTAAGCACAAAGGGGGAGGGCTTGCCGTGCTCGTTAACAACCGGTGGTGTAATCCAGCTCACATCACGGTGAAGGAGCGCATCTGCAGCCCGGATGTGGAACTTTGTGCCGTTGGACTACGTCCATATTACTTGCCCAGGGAGTTTTCACATGTTGTCATGGTAACTGTTTATGTTCCCCCCTCTGCAAACCCCAGCAGGACATGTGACACTATTCACTCTGCAATAGCCCGGATACAGACTCAGCACCCGAGTGCATTCATTGCAATCTCGGGTGATTTCAACCACACTAACCTGGACAAAACACTCCCCACTTTCACTCAGTTTGTGAACTGTCCTACCAGAGAGGGAAGAACAATAGATCTGCTGTATGCAAATGCAAAGGATTGTTACAGCTCTTCCCCCCTCCCCCCACTAGGCAGGTCAGATCACAACCTGATCCACCTCTCCCCCTGCTATGTGCCTCTCGTAAAGCGTCTGCCCGCAACTTCAAGGACTGTGAGGAGATGGACAGACGAGGCCAATGAGACACTCCAGGGCTGTTTTGAGGTGACAGACTGGCAGGCACTCTGTGAGCCCCACGGCGAGGACATTGATGGGCTCACTGAGTGCATCACTGCCTACATAAACTTCTGTGTGGACACCATTGTCCCAACCACAACGGTAAAGTGTTACCCCAACAACAAGCCGTGGGTAACCAAGGACATCAAAGCCATCCTCAACAACAAGAAGAGGGCTTTCAGAGCAGGCAATAGGGAGGAGGTGAGAGCTATCCAGCGCACCCTGAGAATAAAGATCAGGGAGGCAAAGGAGAGGTACCGGAGGAAGCTGGAGTGGAAACTCCAGCAGAACAACACGAGAGAGGTGTGGAGTGGCATGAGGACCATCACAGGTTACGGGCCAAACAGAGGAGGAGTTGATGGCGGTGTGGAACGGGCGAATGAGCTGAATCAGTTTTTTAACAGATTCGACACAGGGACCTCAATTCACACTTCAAACGACTCCTCAGCAGTAAGGTTGCAGCAACCGGCCACTCCAGCCTCTCTCCCTCCCCCCACATTCCATCTGGATGACCTCGCTCACACCTCGTCCCCAGAAGCCTGGGTGGACCACTCTCACCTGGGTACCACAAGCACTCCTCCCCCACCCATCACCCCAACGATGACCTTCACAGCTGACCAGGTGAGAAGACAGCTGCAGAGACTCCGTGCAGGCAAAGCTGCAGGCCCAGATGGTGTGAGCCCCAGGGTCCTGAAAGCCTGTGCCCCCCAGCTAAGCGGAGTACTTCATCATGTCTTCAACCTGAGTCTGAGTCTTCAGAGGGTCCCCGTGGTGTGGAAGACGTCATGCCTCGTTCCTGTCCCGAAGACGCCGCGTCCCAGCGACCCCAAGGACTACAGGCCTGTGGCCCTGACGTCACACATCATGAAGACCCTGGAAAGACTCGTCCTGGAACAGCTCCGGCCCATGGTCCAACCACTTCAGGATCCCCTTCAGTTCGCCTACCAGCCCCGCCTTGGAGTGGACGACGCCATCATCTACCTGCTGAACAGAGTCTACACTCACCTAGACAAGCCGGCAAGCACTGTGAGAATCACGTTCTTCGATTTCTCGAGTGCGTTTGACACCATCAGGCCGGCTCTGCTGGCTGAGAAGCTGACAGCGATGCAGGTGGATGCCCCACTGGTGTCCTGGATCGCAGACTATCTGACGGGCAGACCGCAGTACGTACGCCTGAAGTGCTGCCTGTCAGATGAAGTGATCAGCAACACCGGGGCTCCACAGGGGACTGTCCTCTCTCCCTTCCTCTTCACTATTTACACCACAGACTTTACGCACTGCACAGAGTCCTGCCATCTTCAGAAATTTTCTGATGACTCTGCAGTGGTTGGGTGTATTACTGGGGGGGATGAGAGAGAGTACAGGACGGTAGTGGACAACTTTGTCACATGGAGCGGGAAAAACCACCTACAGCTCAATGTGACAAAGACCAAGGAACTGGTGGTGGACCTGAGGAGGACTAAGGCTCCAGTGACCCCTATCAACATCAAAGGGGACACTGTGGAGGTGGTGGAGGAGTACAAATACCTGGGGGTGTACTTAGACCACAAACTGGACTGGTGCAAGAACGTGGACATGGTCTACAGAAAGGGCCAGAGCCGCCTCTACTTTCTGAGGCGGCTGAGGTCCTTCAACATCTGCAGGACGATGCTGAGGATGTTCTATGAGTCGGTGGTGTCCAGTGCCATCACATATGCCGTTGCCTGCTGGGGCAGCTGCCTGAGGGTGAGGGACACTAACAGACTCAATAGAATCATCAAGAAGGCCAGCCATGTTGTGGGAGAGGAACTGGACTCTCTGACAGTGGTGTCTGAGAGGAGGATGTTGTCCAAAATAAGAACTATACTGGACTTTCCCTCTCACCCTCTCCACAATGTGCTGATCGGCTACAGGAGCTCGTTCAGCAACAGACTCATACTGCCACGATGCACCACAGAGCGACACAGGAAATCATTCCTGCCTGTCGCCATCAAACTGTTAAACTCAGCACTGTGACGGACACACTCACTGTTTATACAATGTACATATTGGCTACTTTTACACATTGCACATACCTGTATTTTTAAATTTTCTTAAAAAATTTTTTGAATACAGTTTTTGTAAATACTACTGTACTTGAGATTTTAGTTTTTGTTTATCCTATTTATATACTCTGCACTTTTCTCCTTTCTTGGTCGGGAATACTGCATGTGCAATTGTCTGTAGAAACAAGAATTTCCCTCCAGGGATTAATAAAGGAATTCTGATTCTGATTCTGATTCTGATTCTGAACATCTGCACTGAGTTGGGTAGGAGGTCCCGAGGTCAGAATGGAAGACGCCTTCCAAGGTGGTTGAGAATAACCAAGCTAAGATCCTGTGGGACTTCAAGATACAGACAAAATAGTGATAACTAGCCAGCCAGACATTGTGGTGATCGACCAACAACAGAACAAGCAACAACAGCAGTGTTGATAGATGTAGTACCCCAAGCAACAGAGAAGCTTGTAAAATACCAAGGGCTGAAGAAGAACAAGGAAAGATGTGGAGAGTGAAGGCAACAGTTATACCAGTGGTAATCAGTGCACTGGGGGCTGTGAACCCCAAACTGGAAGAGTGGCTTCAGCAGATTCCAGGTACAACATCGGTGGAAAAACAACAGAAAGCAGATTTAGGCCTTTATCTTTCCCACCACCACAGTCCAAAGTATGAAACTGTTCGACACAAGTGGTTTTAACAGATTTATTGGAATCTAGATAGCAGTTAGAAAGCAATCAAAACAATAAATAACACAATATTGTCTTTCTGTATTAATGATGAATTTAACTTGATCAAGTAACAGGTAAGCTTATTGCTAAAACTTTATAATTAAGATGGATACCTACATTAAGAAAGACCAAAGAAAACATCAAATGACAGTGATGATGTATTACTGTACAACTGTTAAAAGAATTCAGACACAGAAGAGATGTCTGACATGTACAGACCCAACACAAGAATACAGTATACCACACAACAACATTCCTCCGTGGAAATCTACAGTCACAGTTCAAGACATGGAAATAACATGGCAAACAAGGCAGAAATCTAAGATATATGTTGACAACGAGGCAATATGAGGATTGTTCATGTTTATAATAAAATGAAGAAATCCTGGTCGAAAGGCAAATTCAAGAGATTTTTCTAAACCAAACATTGTATCTAGTCTTACACTCAAACTCGAGCTAAATGAAAAATATATCAGTACAACCAGACGATTTTGATCATTTTCAATTTAAAAAAAATCCAGGAGTTAATCTTTTATTTGGCTTTTGAAAAAAAAATAAAATAATAACAGACGGTTCATTTTGCCAGGTTTTCATAGATCAAACTTTCATACTTGACATCACAGATGTCATCTAAATAACCCACAACTAAAAATGTGACTCACATTACTGTACAAAAAGCAGAAAATAAAAATTCTACATATTTCCCCTCTCTTTCCTTCAAAATGTTCAAAGTGCTAAAAGTACACCAAAGCTTGATTTTAAAAAAGCCTGTGTTGATTGGCTATGGCTGATCTGAAGGAGAGAAAACCCCCGCTGGGTTAATGAAGGAACTTGTTCACTGAGGTAATAAAATTTGAGTACAATTCACTTTCATTTCAATTCAAAATGCTCTGTCTCCTACATTTAGAAAAACTTTAAACTTACACAAAATCTGTGGGTTAAAAAAGGCCTAAAAAAAAAACTTTTCATACAAGGCTACATGAAAGTTTCTGTCTTGCAATCATTTTGTCCAATCAGTTACAGCCTTTTAAAATGGCAGGACTCTTCTCTTGGAAATGCAGCAATATGGTACAAGAATTGCAGTTTTAGTTCAACATTTTGTTTGATAAATGAATAAATCACCATCCTGGTTTGAGGTTGCTGCTTCTTCACTTCATGTGTTGCAGCTCTCATCATAAGAAGGAGGAGCCTCTGTAACAGACAACATCAGACCAGCTGGTTAGTATACACACACACACACACACAAAAAAAAAAAAAAACAAAAAACATTGAATAAAGTAGTGGATTTATGTGATTTTTTTCCTGAACCACATAAGTGGAAGTACCTTTTTTATTAGCTCTGAGTAATGACTGAAGGTCTTCTTCTCAGGCTAGATATAGCCTCAACAATGGTTACCAATCACATAAGGTGGTTCATATGTACCCAGAGTAAATAAGCCCTCAAAGCACTCACTGCTGCTCCAAGCTTATTGCTTTATGCTCACAGTAGTCAACTCAAACAAGCATATATCAACCATTTTGTCAACTCTTGGACTTTGGACGCTGAACACCGAGAGGGCACTGTCCAGAGATATTTCAGAAAAAAAATAAATGTCACCTTGTTACCAAGGAGTTTATGTTTTTGGTTTGGTCTTTGATGGGGCATTTGGTGCAATAGGTGCATTTAAAATCCAGTAGGTGGTAGCAAAGTTCAAGAGTGGCAAAACAAAGGCAGACCATTCACAGGAACCCTAATCCTCAGGGGTGGTCTGTGCATGTAGCTGCTCAAACTTCACACAGAATGTGGAGGTCTGGGAGACATTGGTTTCATGGGAGAACTGCTGTAACAACATGCCAAGGCTTTTCTTTTCCAAACTAGGAAAAACATATCCACATATTTATAGCATAACATTTGAACATTTTTGGATTTCTACACTGTATGACAAACACTACAATCATCTCAATATGTGTGTTAACCCAAACTAAACTACAGCCTTAACTCCTTCTCTACATTCCAGTCTACATTCATGATCTGACCCAGGATGAAGTCACGAATGACCCATTGCTTACTGACCTTGTGGATATGCTGAGGTCCCATAGTCTGGAGGCAGGATGAGTTGTGTTGGCATTAAGCCAGCACTCTCATCTGGGTAAGGTGCTGTGGCCCCTGTGCACTCACTGGGTGCATTGCCAACCCCATTGTGTTGCTGGTTTTGGGAGAAAAAGAGGCCAGGGGCATAGCTGAAAGCATTCGGTGACACTAGCTGAGACTGCCGCTTATTGGGGAAGCCATCGTTAACTGGAAGCCCACCCTCTGCTCCCTGGTGGTAATCGGCTGGAGGAGCACTAGGGGAATTGTGGGAGGACAGCCTGGAGCGAGGTGCAGGACGAGGAGCCGGTTTTGGAGCAGGACGAGGGGGCATTGCGGGGGTGGCAACAGCATTGGAGGTGGAAGTGTCAGGGGTAGAGGTAGAGGTAGAAGCCGGTGTATCTTCAGCTCTTGCAGAGGAAGGAGGAGCAGCTTTTTTGGAAGGGCGCAGTTTTTTGTCTAATGAGACGTTCCCGATTTGAATGGGTAACGTCAACTGGACATCTGGAGACTTTAGACTGACCTGATTAAGCAGAAGAAAAGAGAATGTTTGTTACCTTTCTTGGAGACCTCCATTACTAATAAAGGAAGGAAAATACAGAATGCATTAGAGCAGAAAGTCCTGACAACACTTTACTAAAACTCTACAAAAACTCACATTCAACCAGTTTCATTGAGTTTCTCATAAATTCATGAATTGATTAATAAATAAAATTAATTCTCCATGACTTTTTGTATGTGAAAACAATTCACATTGTGCCAAAGAACTGTAACATTACTTTCATAATCACATTATCAATCAAATATTGTACTGATTTGACAATTATGCCATTATAAAGTCAGACTTACGCCCTTTTCTCTGCTTGTGATCTGCAACATCTGTAAATTGCTAGCTTCACCATCCAAAATTTCATTACATTTACAAAAGGAGGGAATGAATGGGGCTATAATGACAGATGTTAAATGATCTACTGTTCGTGTAACAATCAAAAACACAACACCAACAAGGTCACTTTCTAAGTGTAACAGAACACAACTTTATCTTACTTTGACAAAATATTCAATCTTTATAAGATCACAGCCAGTGAGGGAGGACTGGGGAAGAGGAGGAACAATAATCTGGTCCTTCCACTCCACCTCCTTGCCAGCTTTCACCATACCACCCTCCACCTCTGCGATTGTCCTGACATCATGGGTGGGCCTCTTTGTCTCGTAGGTCACTCTCTGGAAACACATGTGGACATGAAGACTCATAAACAAGGATAGCAGGAAAGTTGAGGGTCAAAAGATTTACCTGAAAACTGACACACTTAACTATTAGACATACATAGTATGCTGATCCACTGGTAATATGAAAACACTGCTGAGTATATCTTTTTTACATTTTTACCGATTATTGATTTGGCCTTTTTTCCTCTATTAGACAGTAGAGGCAAAGAGAGGCAGAAAAAAGACAGGGAGAGATAAGCAGCAAAGGACCCCAGGCTGGAATCGTGTAAGCACAAAGTCTTAGTACACTGGGCACATGTTATACCAGGTGAGGTACCAGGAGGGTACCACCCCACAACAAACAACAGACATTTTGAAATGGAATGAAAAGAAAAGCACTTCCAAAACAACAACTTTAATGTTTCTTTGCTGGGTTATCAATTTAGCCAAAAAAAACCTCACAAAGGACAAAGTAATAACATCAGTAATATTATATCCTTTAAGATCGAATGTGGCATTTTGGCTGGTGACATTGACATCTTCTCCCCTGAGAGGAGAAACCAGTGTTACCATTATTATATTAAACAATAAGGCTAGAAACATTCCTACATTTTTCTTAATGCCCACAACTCCTATTCAAAGACCCAAACCAACAATCAGCATATCTTACTAATAAGTATTGTCTGTCAAAGTCTCATATTTACATTGCTTTGTATGTTGCTATCTATTATATATATCTCCTTCTACCACAACCTGTTTTTAAGGCAGGCAACAGACTACTATACTGCTCTGGGATATGTTGACAAGATGAAAGATTAAATTTATAGAATAATCTGCTGCATTTAGCCGCATGCCCATATGGACCAAAATATGCAGCTCTACGCAGCTTTTAGCTACCTTGTTTGGTGTTCTGGTCTATTGAAATATTAACATGAAATGTTACACACACAACGGAGAAAAAAACAAAAAAACAAAACAATTTCACAAAGGCAAAATAATGCAAATTAAAAAAAAACCCAGAAAAATAAAGAGCCAAAAATACAGTAATGAAATCATAACATCAATACACAATAAATAAATGGAAAAAAAGTGACGTGAAGAAGCCTTGAAGCAGCTGGAGGTATAAAGCATAATATGGTGTGTAAGGCTGGACATATCCTGGAGCTGTAAAAAGTGTACCTGCATCAAGCTGGCTGCTATGTTTCCTATGGACTTCCCAGACTGGTTGTGGATGTTGGCCGTCACCTGGATGATCTGGCCTGGTGTGTAACCCTTCATGTCGGTTTGGGCTTTCAGGACCACTGTGCCAGTTTTCATAAGCATGTAGGTGAACTGCTGGGTCACTGCAGATGAACAGATTCCCTGCATGGAGAAGGGCAGTGTTATGACATCATGGATTTATCAAGCAAACACTGAGGACATGTGTTAAAGAAATACACTGTATGGACAAAAGTATTGGGGGCACACCTCTTTATTACTGAATTCAGGTGTGGTATGGAGCAGTTTTTCAGGGGTTGGACTTGGCACCTTACTTCCAGTGAAGGGAAAACTTAATGCTTCAGCATACCGAGACATTTTGGACAATGTTATGCTTCAAACTTTGTGGCAACAGTTTGGGGAAGGTGAGTTTCTATTCCAGCATCACTGTGTCCCAGTGCACAAAGCAAAGTCCATAAAGACATGGTTGGATGAGTTTGATGTGGAAGAACTTGACTGGCCCACACAGAGCCCTGACCTCAACCCCACTGAACACCTTTGGAATGATCTGAAACAGAGATTGCAACCCAGGCCATTTCGTCCAACATCAGTGGCTGATCTCACTATTGCACTACTTCACGAAATGGGAAAAAAAATTGACAAGAAACACCCACAAAAACACTTCCACACAAATCTTGTGTAAAGCCTTCCCAGAAGAATGGAGGGTGTCAGAGCTGCAAAGTGGGGACCAACTTTTCTCTCAATTCTGTCCCAATACTTTTGTCTATATACTGTAGTTCAACATTTTAACATTTGTTTTACTTTCCAGTTAAATTACAAGTTAGATGACAAGGCAAGATAGATATCAGTCTCATGTCTGTGTGTTAACAGCAGTGCTGGTGTCAAGCTACTTGGCCCAAGATCATTTGTGAGTTAAGAGTCCACACTTTGTAACATCACTCTAATATCTCATGTGGAGCATGTGTTTTTATTAGTTTGGCAAACAAACAAACACAGTTGCAACTGTACTTTGGTGTGCAAAAAAGGCTGCATCACATCAATTCCAGGTGTTGAAATCTCCAACATTATGGAGATCATATCATGTTAATACAAGCTGATCAACATAATAAGTGCAACCTTCAGCAGAGATAGAGACACTGCGCAGAAGTGCTGTGCAGATGGGTAAACTGTTTTAAAACAGCTTCTAAAACCACAAAGAATTGATTTTATATTTCTGTTTATAGGTTTAAATGAACAAGAAACACTGTTTTAGAACTCTGAAGGCCAACATCAGCCTTGTGCATTGGTCTGCCAGTCAGGGATCAAGAATGCACACACATATCTAATCATGTCTCACCCATATGTCCTGCAGTTCATTCAGGTTTAGAAGGCTGAGCAGGTAGAAAGCCTTCTCTGTGTTGTAGTCCTTGGCAAATCGTGGTGTGTCAATAAAAGCCCTCACTCTGTAAATGATCCTACCATAATTGCCTTCAAAAGATGTCGGAGCAGAGGCTGTGGGAAAGAAGCCAAATACGTATTAGTGTTACCACACAACAGCAAATACGTACTAATGGGTTGTTATAAAAGTGCTATTGCACTTTTTCCATTTTGCTATTGTTTCCTTTTCCATCTCATCTTTTTACCAGATTTTCAGACAGGATTATTGTGCAATAAATATATGGGAGACAATTTACACATCATAGTTGAAATTACTGCTCACAATGTATGTCAGTAAAGTATAGTCATCTTATGTTTGTAAGATGACTACACTCTAAAACGGAAAACCGTATTCCAAATTTTTCTTATTCCGTAACTTTTTCCCCTGTCTTTTCATGTAAACAAGATACCATACAGTGTCCTTTTACACCTGCAGGCACTGCAGGTTCAAATGACAGATTTAGATTCACAACAGTAAGAGGACCGGTTAGGCTGCTTTTGAGTTTCCATAAAGTTCCTTGTTACATGTGTGGAAGTCTTCACCTTTGAAAAATGCAACAAAGGCCTTATAAAGGCTAAACATAAGGGCTGACTGTGTTATTTTGCACATGAGAGCCCTTCATAATTATACATAAATGAGTGTGCATGCACATGCAACCAAGCAAGGGTAGATGCCAATTCGAAATGGCGAAAACAGAAATAAACAAATAAAAGGCTTGCACTTGCGCTCTATCATTCACTTACTTAACGCACCAAAGTGACGTCAGTGAACGTCACCCCATCGGCAACAAGGGACAAGGTGCACAAGAGTCATGACTCTTTAAAAAAAAATGCCTAACAAAATAAAACAAGTTAAACTAGAATTACTGCCGTAAGGAGGTATGCTCTGCACACAGGTCAAGTTGCAGCTTACATTCATGCCTGTCCAGACTCCTATAACATATTTAGTGAAGACTGTAAAGGGATTTCATAAATTTAAGTGTAGCTTTTGGAAAAATGGAAGCTATGTTGCAGTATGAGTTATGCTGACATTTCTGAAGAAGGTCTGTACATTCACAATACATTCAAGGTGGACAAACAATTTAGTATGTGACCAAATGTCTTGTGAGGTCAGTGACCTTTGACCCCCCAAAGTCTCATGAGTTCAATTTTGAGCCCAAGTGGGCATTTGGGCCTAATGTGAAGAAATCCCCCCTGACATGTTCCTGAGATATTGCATTCAGAAGCTATTGTGTCATCGCAGTAAGACAACAAGATGTTTTGTCATGATCCAACATAACTTTTTCCATTATCTTATGGATGATATATATATCAGTTTTGTGGTGATTTTTAAAGCAATTGTGAGATCAATGGACGTAATGTTTCATAATCAAAGATCTCAGTATGTTGTTTAAGAGTCTATCAAACATTTGCTGATGTCATCAGGGAGTGCCCTCATAGATTTCACTGTCAGGAGTAAGAGGAACAAAGTGACAGCTGCTGACGTCATATGATATAGTGGTGGAAGTGGAATGGAGATCTTGAGAAGAATCAGTCGCACGAAGAGACCGAAACTACATTATTCAAATGCTCTAATTCAGAATTAATTAAGCATTCTCATTCTGAATCTCTAAAATATTAAATCTCCATTCTGTAAAACTGTCACCAAGTGCTGCCATAAAGCATTTCAAGAGGATGACAAGTTTCCATGTAAAAACTCCTAGACAATTTGCTGAAGTTATACACAGTGATATTATACCCAATTCTCCCAACAAACTTCAATAGCACAGCACAACAATACAGACTACATTATCTTATCTTAGATAGCAATGTTGTAATACATCTTCAGCCATCTGACTCTCCCACACCAATGCAAAAACATCAACTGAGACAGGACGAGGCTAAGCACTAACCACTAGTGTAAACACAAAGAACACAGGCTTATGAAACAATATTTGCTCTATCGCAATATACTGAATCATATTCCTACGCTACATATCGTATCACCGGATTCTACTGACATATTGAGTTCAATAACATTGTTACTGGTGCGAGTGAAGAATGATTGGCAAAACTATGAAAATTTGTTGAAGTTGATTGCATAAAAAATAATTCACTCAAGGGTGAATTATTGTCGTCCCTCCGTGTAGCAAACACTTTACACATTTGCATTAGCATTAGCATTCTTTCTTTGAGAGTCATGTTGACGAAGTCCAACATTCAGTCTCTTTTTAGCTCTGATTTGGTCTACACCAACTGCATAGGGGAAAAAATAGTCCACTTTCTTCACCAGCTAGTCGCTAACTTTGATTATCTGCTGTTTGGTGCTGGGAAGTGGTGGTTTGTTTATTTGAGCTTTTTCACTAAAAACAACTGCGTACTGCTGCTAATGAGAGTGAGAAGAGTGAAACAGTAAAGACCATGCAACCAAAACCGAGTTGGTAGTAATTCTTTGTTGATTCTCTAATATGAGGGGCCCCTTTCATATTACACATAAAAATATTGATTAGTGCAGTTTTAAAATAAAGTGGTTTAATTGTTAATGTAAAATTGTCAAATCTGACATACTATCTTGGAATGACAAGTTGAGCTCCTTCTAACAAAAATTGGAAACTAGTGCAATGTTTCACACAACACTCATAAGCCCCGGTGAAGAGTTCCATCCTCACTGCTGAACCATAAGAGAATTAGGGTAAATATGAACATGCCAGGACATGTCTGTCAGGCTGTGAAATACGAGGACAAAATACACACACACACACACACACACACACACACACACACACACAACCATAGGAAAGAATGTGCAGTGACAAGTGTTCATCCCATCACTCCGCGCTCCTACCTGGTATGAGGAACTTGAAAGGAAAAGTGTGTTCGCCCTGTTTCAGGGTTCCTGTACACAGAGGACACAGAGAGCACAGATAACATCTGTCAGTGGAAACACTAACAATCACACTGCTGTTTCCCACCACAAAGAAATGCCTTGGAGGAGCATGCAGTGTCCACAGTGGAAAATGGGAACATTCACAGCAGCCTTTACACTTAGTAATTAGTTTTATTTTCCACAATAAAAGATAAAAGAATACACTGTTTCAGTCTTACAAACTTTGTTCATTGTGGGGCCAGTTTTTTTTACCAAATGTACTGTGATAAATTTCCTGTGGTAAAAAAAACAAACAAACTCACAAGCAAATAATTCAGCAAGAGTGTATGAACTATCCTAAAAGGGTTATGTAGTGGCACTCCGTTTCGTGCGAGTCCTCTTGTACCACTTTTGCTGCCAGTCTAACAACCAGTAATTGAAAAACGCGAGTGAAACCGAATCTTCTTTTTGAAGGTTTACTTAAAAACACAAAAAATACACAAACATTAGACTCGATATAGCTCGGTCAAAAAACTGTGTTGCTTCCGACGTCTCTAGCTGCAATCTGACCTTACGTGCAAGCAGTGTCAAATGACGTAATATTGTCGGAAGCCGAAAATACATAAAAGTTCAAACGTTACTAAATTATGCATCTTAAAAAACACAATAATTATGAATTCTTATGAAATTACCTTAACTATATTTTAACCTTTTTAACTAACTTGTTATTACAAATGAATTAACTCTTATTGGCTCTTACATTACCCGGCCTCTAATTGATTAGGCTCCAGGTCTAAGCAATTACAAACATAAAACCTTAAGAGCCAAACTACTTAAATGTCAAATGTCCATAAGAATCAACTTGTCTCCCTTCGTCAGTCTTCTAACGTGGCTTCTTTCAACAGGCACAGTTTATTCACAGGCCTTTCCAGAGTGCTGGTCTTGGTCTTCAGTTTCACTCTCCGCACCGTTCCACTGGAGTCTGGCAGTGTTTCAACTATCCTCCCCATGACCCAAGAGTTGCGGGGAGAGGAACTGTCCACTAATAGCACAACATCACCCATCATGAAGTTTCTTCTGGGTTTCAGCCATTTCTGGCGCTCCTGAAGAAGTGGAAGATATTCACGTGTCCATCTAGTCCAGAATAAATCTGCAAGATATTGGACTTGTTTCCATCTTCTTCTTGCGTATGTGTCATCCTTACAAAATATGCCTGGAGGCATGAGTGGCTGAGACTTCAAAAGCAGTAAGTGATTGGGAGTTAAAGGCTCAACGTCGTTTGCATCCTCTGAGACACTAGTGAGTGGCCTGCCATTGATGATACTTTCAACTTCACACATTATTGTTTGAAGACAGTCATCGTTCACTGCTTGCTCCTTCAGTAGGGAATTAAGGATTCTTCGCGCAGTGCGAATTTGTCTTTCCCAAGCTCCGCCTTGGTGGGAGGCAGCTGGGCTGTTAAATATCCACTTTATTCCCTTTGGTTGCAATGCTCTTTCAATCTTGTCATTATCCAACTGTTGGATGGTTTCCCTTAGCTCTCTTTCAGCTGCCACAAAATTTGTACCATTGTCAGACCTCATGATGGTGACTTGACCTCTCCTACATATAAAACGGCGAATTGCGTTAATGCAGGAGTCCGTGTCGAGGCTGTCAGCTACTTCAATGTGCACAGCTCGAAGAGTGAGGCAAGTGAACATCACCCCATATCTTTTAACGGTACCCCGGCCCCGTTTAACCTCAAACGGGCCAAAGTAGTCAACGCCGGTGTTTGTGAAAGGAGGTTGGTCTGGGAGGAGGCGATCTTCAGGTAGGTTCGCCATCTTTTGCTCACCAACCTTTCCCGTCATCCTACGGCACACTGTGCATTGACTGATGATCTTCCTGATTGCAGAATTGGCTTGTGGAATCCAATATCTGCATCTCAGTTGTGCCAACACATAACTGCGTCCACAGTGGCCTGTTCTTTGATGTATGTCTCTCAAAATCAGGGTGGCAACTTTGCTATGTTTAGAGAGGATTGCTGGGTGTTTAGCATTTTCTGGCATAGCAGATTTGTTAAGTCTTCCGCCGACCCTAAGGGTGCCATCTTGAAGAACTGGATCTAGTTTAAACAGCGAACTGTTGCGATTGAGCTGAGTACCTTTCTGCAGGACTTTGATTTCCTCTCCAAAATACTGTCTTTGACTGAACTGTATTATTTCTGATTCAGCTGCGTTCAGATCATCCAACGTAAGTGATTTCTTTTCTGACGTAGCTTTAAACTTCTTCATATGCTGTTCTATCTTTAATCTTTTCTTTTCGGGGTCCTGTTCGGCTTGCTTGATTGTTGTTAATACCCCTTTACTTTCCTCTTTCCATTTCCACAGAACATCTTTTACCTTTAAAATCCATGCCACTGATCGTTTAAGCTTATTCCAATCTGAGTAATAGCTGATCAGCTGGTTCATTGGATCCATACTTTCTTCAACTTTCACTGTGTTAACAGCGACTGTGTTCTTGACTTCTGGGTCATTGTCAAGGCTTTCTTTCCATACAAAAGGCTGTTCGGGCCAATCATTTTCATTTGGTAGAAAATCTGGTCCATTTATCCATGTTCCTCCCTGAACCAAGCTCTTTGCTTTCAGGCCCCTGCTGGCTTGATCTGCCGGGTTTTCTTTTGTTCTGATGTACTTCCATTGCGATGGCTTGGTTGCTTCTCGGATCAAGGAAATTCTGTTCGCAACAAATGTTTTGAAACGAGCAGTTTCACTGTCGATGTATCTAAGCACTGTGGTGCTGTCTGTCCAGAAGACAGATTGCTGCAGTGGAACCTGAAGTTCCTGATGCAACATCTTGTCGACCTTCACTGCGACAACTGCTGCGGTCAACTCAAGTCTAGGGATCGTGACTCGTTTGAGTGGAGCTACTCTTGACTTCCCCATCAGAAAAGCACAGTGTTTCTTGCCGTGTTCATTCTCCAGCAGTAGATAAGACACAGTGCCGTATGCATACTCTGAGGCATCCGAAAAATGATGTAATTGTGCTGCAGTGGTGCATCCAAACTTGATGGGTTTTAAACATCTCCGCACATGGAAGTTGGAAAGGTGAGCAACATCTTCCCTCCATCTCTTCCACTCTTCTGCATGCTTTCCACCAACATTCTCATCCCAACCAAGTTGCTCTTTACAAAGATCTTTCAACAAAAGTTTAGCAGGCAAGATGACTGGAGCCAGAAAGCCAAGAGGATCGTAGATAGAATTGATAATTGATAAAATGCCTCTTCTGGTTATTGGTTTATCTTGCAGCCCCATGCTGTAGGTGAAAGTATCAGTTTCTGTGTCCCACTGTACACCAAGTGTCCTCTCCACTGGTAGAGTGTCGTGTCGTAAATCCAGGTCTTTCACTTCACTGGCTCTGTGCTCTGCAGGGATTGACAGTAACACCTTTCTGCTATTGCTCATCCACTTTGTTAAGGTGAACCCTCCACTGTTGCACAAAGCTCTAAGATCACTGACTAAGGTCACTGCATCATCGTCTGTCGCCACACTTCTCAAGCAATCGTCTACATAAAAATTGCGCAGGACTGTCTGAACAGCGTCTGGAGATGCAACGTCTCTGTGATCCTCCGCTGTTCTTTTCAGTGCATATGAGGATACACTTGGAGAAGAAGTGGCTCCAAAGAGGTGCACTGTCATTCTGAATTCCTCTACAGGCTCGTCCAATCTGCCATTGGGCCACCAAAGAAAACGGAGTAAGTCTGCATCGTGTTCTGGCACCTTAACTTGATAGAACATTGACTCAATGTCTGCCATTACTGCTACTGTCTCCTCACGAAATCTCAGTAGGACACCAACTAACGTGTTGGTCAGGTCAGGCCCCTGAAGTAGCTCACTATTTAGGCACCTACCCTGAAACGAGGATGTGCAGTCAAACACCACCCGCAACTTTCGTTTCTTCGGGTGGTAGACGCCATGATGTGGAATATAGAACACCCTGTTGTCATCTCTGTTCTGTTGGTGTGTCGGAACCTGAACAGCGTAGCCCTTTCCAATGATGGTTTCCATGAAACCCTTGTAATCTTCAAAGAATTCAGGATTCCTCTTGAACTTCCTGAGCAAACATGCTACGCGCTGTTCTGCCACACAACGGTTATTAGGCATTTGGAGCTTCTCATTCCTGAGTGGCAATCCAATGCTATAATGTCCGTTCTCAAAAATTGTCGTCTTTTCCACAGACCTCAAAAATTGTTTGTCTTCCTGAGACATTTCTTCCTTGTCATCATAGTTGCGCTCTGGAAAATCAGTATTGTACTGTTGGACCAGTAGCTTTTCAATCTCCACCAAAGAGATTCTGTTTACCGAAAAGTGAGGCTGTTCATTCTCTGTGTCATTCAGATCTTTCCTTACAGGTCCATTCACAACCCAGCCAATGGCTGTCTTCACTGCATAAGGACCTCCAGCTTGACCATTAATGATCCGCCAGGGCTCCATTGCTCTTGAACAGTTAGCTCCAATAAGTAGGCCTACATCAGCGTCTATCTCTGGCAAGCTCACTTCATGAAGGTAAGGCCACTTCTGAATATCTGATTGCTTGGGTATATTCCCAGCATGGACAGGTATGTTGCTATGAGTGAACACCTTGGGTAACTCAATGAACATGGTGTCCTCCAGCCCACAAACTTCTAGGTCTGATATTGCAAAGCTGTTCATGAGCCTTTGTTCTCCTGTTTTATCTTGGCCCATGGTGCTAAGAAGTATTCCTGTCGGTTTCCCTTTCACGTTCAATTTCCTTTGCAGGTCTTCTGTGCAGAACGTTGCTGTGCTTCCCGGATCCAAAAAGGCGTATGTTTCTACATGCTTGTCACTGTTCTTTGACTTGATTTTTATCGGCACTATTGACAGCACACATTCAGCTTCTCCGGCCCCCGTAAGGCCACAGGACTCTTGTGTGATGGGAACTTCAATGCCCGACACTTTACCTTGAGCACCATCTTTCTTTTCTGATGAAACAGAACTTTCATCCTTCAGTTTATGCAGAATGTCAGGGTGCTTTAATGTACATTCTTTGCACTCTAATTTTCGTTTGCAGAATTTGCTGAGATGGCCAGGAACCAAACATCCAAAACATAGGCCCTTTGATTTCAGAAATTCCACTCGTTCTTTATGTGGCTGACCTTTGATCTTACTGCATGAAGCAAGGGTGTGAGACTGCTGGCAGTACAAACATGGTTTATCAAAGGCATTCACCATTTTACCTGTGTTAGTGGGCTTGACATGTGTTTCTTGAGGCGCTTTGCCTTCAGCAACAAGATTGGTTGCGAAACTGCTTCCACGAACCTCTTTCCTAGCCGGTTGCTTTTCCTTTTGTTCCATCTTTCCAGCTGTGATTGGGCGGCTGTCTAATATATTACCAAAAAGGGGATCCATTGCTATCTTGGCTTGACGGTCTATGTAGTTCACCAAATCAGCAAACCTCGCTCTTCTCCCTTTTCTCTCTTTGAGCTCGAAAGCTTCAGCACGCCAACGTTCTTTCATTTTGTAAGGCAGTTTGGATATCACTGTCCGTAGATTGGTAGGATTATCCATCTCTTCTAGAAATTCAATGTCCTCCATTGAGTTACGGCATGCAATCAAAAACATTGCATAAGCATTTAATGCTTTCCCATCATCTGACTTCACTTGTGGCCACTTGAGCGCTTTATCAATATACGCGCTGGCAATCCTAAGCTCATCTCCATAATGTTTATGAAGTAGCCGCTTTGCCTCGTGATAGCCTTTACTAGGTGTCATGTGAGCGCAGCTGCGAACAAGTTCTTGAGGCTCACCATCTGTAAACTGTTCCAAAAAGTACAATTTATCTTGATCATTGTCTGTCTTCTGCTCAATTGCGTGCTCGAATGCCCTCATGAAGGATTTGAATTGGAGCGCATCACCCTTGAACACAGAAATGTCCTTTGTCGGTAGCTGAGAAAGCTGTTGCTGCTTTACAAGTAGCTCGGTGATTTCATTCTGCTTTTGCATGACTGTCAAAATGTCATCATCTCTGTTAGCTTGAGCTCTGGTACTTTGATTGGAGACTGGTTGTGGCTGTTGTGGTATTCGTGGGTATTGCGCTTGTGCTGGTCCATGAACATTCACATTATCTTGTTGCGGTAGCATAATGCTTACTCTCTCCTTCTTCATGTTCCCACTCAGTGATTGCTGCACTGATGCATTACTACTCGTACCATCTTCGGACCTTTCATATTCTTTAAGCACTTTTAGTTTTGCTTGGCTTTCAGCTAACGCAGTCTCCAGCGCTAACTCTTCCTTTTCAGCTTTAATCCTAGCTGTTTCAAACTCAAACTGCTGCTTAATCCTAGTTGCTTCGAATTCAAGCTTTTGCCTTTTCTTCAGTGCTGCTGCTCGTTCCAGCAGAGCTGCATGTTCTGCTTCCTGTTTAGCACGTGTGGAGGATACACATGAAGTGCTTGATGTACCACTTATATGAGATCCACATGGGCGAGCTTTTGCAGCATTGCTAAACCCTATCTGTGAAATACTGTCGTTTGGTAAAACAGCCTCTTGTTGTTCATCTAACACATTGAGTTTTTCTAGCTGCACGGTTTCCTTCCCTGTGGACTTATGCTCAACTGCAATCCATCTTTTAGTTTTTTTTATGAAGTCTTTGATTAGTGCCATTTTTGGTTCAAACCAGTTATCATAGTCAAGCATTTTTTCATCTTCAGACAACAGATTATCAAGTTCACTGTTAAGTCCATTGAACTCATTTAGAGACTGTGCAAATTCACTTTCCATCATATCTTGCACATTTTCTACATTTTGAGCATCACTCATCATTGCCTCCATCTCCTTCATTTGGCTTGTTAGAGTTCCCAGAGTTCGTCTCCTCAATGCTATGAGTCTTTGCAATCTCTCCTCTAAACCCTTTTCAGTTAGCTTGCGTGATCTTCCCTGCCCCACTTCAACAGATCTTTTTTCATCTTCATCAGCCATCTTACAAATAGCGGAGTTAATGCTCACGTTGCGTGCACAAAGTTTAAAGCACTTATTTCAAAGTTGCCTTTCTTAGTGAACCGAGTGCAAACAACCTTTCCACTATCGCAGAAAACTCCACACTGACCGAATCCACTTGTGCGATTCACATCCGCTGTCACAGGGCGGAGATTCAGCTCGCTACTTCGTTCCTGCAGTTATGTTAATTCCTTTTCGTCCGAACTCACGGACTATATTCCCACTGCTCAAAGGTACAAAGGAATTTTTGATACCTTATCCTGGAGAGTGTTTCAGATGATTAACAGTTTCATTCTTAACTTCTCCAGACGAGCTATTTTCCACACAAGCCGCGTTATCCAAGCAATCCAGCGATGCTCCGTGTAAGCTAGTTTTTTGACTTTATGTAGTGGCACTCCGTTTCGTGCGAGTCCTCTTGTACCACTTTTGCTGCCAGTCTAACAACCAGTAATTGAAAAACGCGAGTGAAACCGAATCTTCTTTTTGAAGGTTTACTTAAAAACACAAAAAATACACAAACATTAGACTCGATATAGCTCGGTCAAAAAACTGTGTTGCTTCCGACGTCTCTAGCTGCAATCTGACCTTACGTGCAAGCAGTGTCAAATGACGTAATATTGTCGGAAGCCGAAAATACATAAAAGTTCAAACGTTACTAAATTATGCATCTTAAAAAACACAATAATTATGAATTCTTATGAAATTACCTTAACTATATTTTAACCTTTTTAACTAACTTGTTATTACAAATGAATTAACTCTTATTGGCTCTTACAGGTTAGGTGCATCCGTCTTACACCAACTGCAGGATAGACTCAACTCTTTGGATCTGTTTTCCCAGTTAGTATTACAGTTGCTAGGCAGCGTACCTTTGTCTGCAACAGAGATGGTGCTGTTGAAGTACTGTTCCTCCACCACCCATGCCGCGTCATTCACCTTGTTGGTGATGCCACAAAAACCATTGCAGTTCACTTTGATAGCTGTAGATAAGAATACACAAACAGCACATTAGAAAAAAAAAAGAGATTAGAGGCTGAAGCATGAAAAAGGATGTAATTTCCTCTCTGGACAGAACCCACTGCACTCTCTGACTGTATAAAGTACTGTCTAAACATACACCATACAGCCAAAAGTATGGGGACTTTTGGCCACTACACCTCCAAGGAATTTAAAGACATTGCATTCTAAATACACAGATATTAATATGGAGTTGTTACCCCCCTTTGCAGCTACCCCAAACTGTTGCCACAAACTTTGAAGCATAGGATCGTCCAAAATGTCTTGGTATGTCCTGGTATGCCTAGCTCAGCCCCAGAAAAACAGCCTCATACCACAACTGAATTCAATAATAAAGGGGTGAGTCCCCATACTTTTGTCCATGTAGTGCAGTTCTGAAGGTGAATTCATTCTCAAAAGACCTTCCATGTTCAAATTAGCCATACTGTACAATAGCGAAGTATGTACAACTGAAGCCTAACCCAGTAAACATTTCCAATTGTTGGATGGACATGAAATTGCTGTGGATGAATCATCATCACAGCAAACAATGTGGGACTGTGCTGAGAAGAAAATACACTTACATAAAGTCAGTTTTAAGATTATTATTTTTTTGCCCACAAAACAGTGTCTCTCTCTGTGATATTTTTTTGAGATTTTATAGACTAAACAATTAATAGATTAATCATGAAAAAAATGGGCTAGGTTAATCAATAATGAAAACAGTCATTGCAGCTGTACTGATGAGCTGTAAGCATGTAATTTTGGGGGCTGAAGCTATCAACAGTCAATACTTTGTGTCAAAACACATTTACACTGCATTATCAAAATTTTGAGAAAAATGAACATTACACTACAAATCATGAGACTACGGCTCCAACAGCAGCACCCACCACCCTTCAGTAGTTCACCATATTGTGGAACCCAGAAGCAGGGATTTGCTCCTGTTCAGCATTTTGGATTGGGTGGGGTTGGTTGGGGTTGACGTCATTAAAGGTTCTTTCAATGTCTTTACAGAGGTGCATGTTGTAGTATGACTTCTGTAGTATGTTTCTGAGACCATGTAACAATACTTCATACAATCATGTGTTTGACAAAGTAGTGAACCTCGGCTCATCGTTGATCGCGAACGACCGAGCCTTTTGAAACTGCCCCTTTCATACGCAATCATGATACTATCACCTGTTACCAATGAACCCGTTTACCTGTGGAGTGTTCCAAACTGGTGTTTCCTAAACAACTTTCCAAGTCTCTTGTTGCCCCTGTCCCAACTTGAATGGAAAGTGTTGCTGGTATCACATTAAGAATAACCATATATTTACAAAAATCAAAGTTGTTGAGGTCAAATATTAAATTCATTAAATATACTGTCTTAAATGTAATATTATTATGTCAGCCAGTTGGAATATTGACATAATCACAATATTTTTTGAGCATATTAAAAATTATACTGGTATTGTGAAAGAAGATGTGATATGGTCCACCACTGCTACAAAAGCAAAGATTCATTTTGTTATTAACTGCAACGACTGAGACACATTTGATTTGTAATACAATGTCATTATTTGCCCAGTAAGGTGTCTCTTATCTCAGGGCCCAACCCACTACATCAGTCATAGTGTTGCATGGTGATAGAGTTTATTGACTCCACTGTGAGGCTGACAGTCTGACTAGCTCTACCTGAAGTGGAATGTAAACAGACTGGAGGCCCCACAAGCATTCAAACAGAAACTCCCCAAACACAAAACGTACAAGAAACCTGCTCCCAGCAAGTCGACACAGACCCTGACAAAAGTGTTCTCTATCATTTGGCCCTTTCTCACACTAAAGTCTTTGAGATCCTGAATTTCAAAAGAATATTTTTCCTGTTTGACCTCATTTAATTTCAGTTTGTGTTCATGAGTTAGCTGGTAAAGGAAGTACATCCGTTTTTCACTTGGGTATCACTTAATTTACAGATGCAACTAACAATTAATTTTTACTAATTGAATTAACTGATTGCTTTGTGTGTACAGCATTAGAAAAATTGTTTGTTTTGTTAGTTCAAAATCCAAAGACATTCAATGACAGAGAAAATGATTAAATGAATACTTCTGATTTTGGACAGTTGCTCTGACAAAATAAGATGGGCCAAACAATGAATGGTCAAAACAATCATCAATATACTCAATAATGTAAACAGTTAGTTGTAGTTTTACATATATCCAAGAAGTGAAGTACTGTCAATAAATGCAGTCACTAATCCTTTTTTTCTAGTAAAAACTGTAGCCACCACCTGTCAGCTATCTGATCAAAGATCTCCAACATGCGACAGGTTTGAAACTAAACCTCCAACATCTTTCTGGCCTCCCATAAATAAACACTCCGAACCCAAACCCATCACAACACCACCACCCTTAAGACCTCGGACTGCACTAACAGACCACATAAGCATCAACAACCCTGACGCGCCCATATGGACACTAATATACCGTAACCTACACCACTCTAAACAGGTCTATTTACATTTATGTTATCAGATATTTTACAGCCTGATAGACCCTATATATTCAAACGTGAATTAGTTTAGAGCAATAAATAAATGAAGACAAGGTTCAAAAGAGACAAGATTTTTATTTCTGACAATGTGCCGAGTCAGATATCAATGAAAACCGTATACAAATACAAAATGTATATACATTTGTGATTTTTTTCCCCTAACAAATTCAATTCTTTCAGTTAGGAATCTATTTTTGGTGTGAGGGCAAATGTTTCTGTGGGAGTGAGGACGCTGACTCATGGCCTCAGTATTTCAAAAATCCCGGGTACAGCCTTGTCTTTATGTTAATACAACAAGAAACAACACCTAAATTTCCAATTTGATCGATTAAAATTTCTCTTCAATCTGAACGAATTACGAGAACATTGTGTTATCCTGTAGCCTACTGATTACACCCCATGTTATCTTGACTGACTCTCTCACTTCCTTGTTCAGCAACGGCGAAGTTTTTCAACAGGTGCGCAAATGTTGGCCTAAATAACCCCGGTGGGCCAATTGGCGGACTCTTACCTTTACACAGCAGCGGCTGGCCCAGTTGTATTGTCACGGTTCCAGAGATAGACTCGCCCGGACTGTACACCACTTTGTTTTTGTCAAATGTGATCTCAAACTGCTGTAGTTTCCCCATGGTTTCCCCGACCCACAGCGAGACTGAAGCTCACCTGTGTACACGACCAACAACGCTCTCATTTACGACTCTTAATCCCCGCCCCTTCGTGTGGCGTCACGGACCTCTCCCAGGTGAAAAAGATGTACATTTTAGTTTGTGTGTGAATGCTAGTTGTTTGCGGTTGCTCGTCTGATCAGCTAGTGAACTGTCCAAGATTTACCGCTCTTCCTTCATATACCCCATGATACACCAGCTTGAATAGGATGGCCCCAAGAGGGTGGTTTTGATCGGCTAGTGAAGTAACTAATCTTAACAAATTGACATTTATTGTAAGAGTCGTAAAGCTTTTCCGATGTCTCACACAGTTATCCAATTACAAAAAGAAACTTTCTATTAACTTAATAATAATATGCTTTACTTTACTGTGTGATTTAACCGGTTCATTGGATGCTGTGTCCCCTCCTAATAAACAGTGAAAAGGGATGAGGACAATGTTAGTGACGATGCACGCTCATAAGCAATGCTGGTAATCATGAGAAAGCGGAAAATCAGAAGGTGCCAGAGTCTTTGCGGAGGGTTACAGTTTGAGGAGTGGAGCAGAATAATCGAGTTCCCGCCCACAGACCTGTCTGACACAATCTAGCTCACCTGTCAATCATGACGTTTCATCACCTTTTTATAGCATCAAATAGCTAACACCAAATTAACAGAAAAATACGTGATAAGAACTACCTAAAATGGCAAATAGCATCTCTAGGAATCTTTTTTTTTTTTTACATATTCTTTGAATTTCTAGTTTGGTCCATGTCCTTCCAGCTAACTTGGAGAGGGATGTTTATAAGACCTGTATATTGCAGTCAGCCATCAGGGAGCAATTCAGATGTTTTGGCTTTGCTTTTGGGGCTCTGTCATGTCGTCCATCTTTAATGGTTAAGACATTTACCTTACCAGAATAAACTGTAATAACTTTGGTGACTATTAAACATTTCCTCTGGCACCACCACCAGATGAAATTCTTATATTTTGTATAATTACATATTTCTAAATAATTCTAACTACATTTTATGACTTTCCCGTGGCCTTAACTGAACCTTATGTATGTAGGGCTAATTAGCAAATGTTAGCATGCCATTGCAGTTAACAAAGAAAGTTAACACCCTAATCATTGTTTTAAGTTATAATATTTATTATGATTATTATTATTTAATATTGCTATCATGAACATGTTCACATTCTGATGTTAGCATTTAGCACTGCCACACAAGTACAAGTTCACAGACTCACCATAGCATGAATTGTAGACTTGGTTGCTACTGATTCAGACCTGAAAAGGAATTTCTACAATCGGTGAATCCTGGAATGTAATAACAGTCACATTCAGTTATAATGTATGACTCTGCGTTACTGATTTGCATTCATTTCTGAATCACCTCTGGTTGGACTGCTTCCCTGCCGAATCTTAAAAGACTGGAATGCATTTTGAAAATTTTGCGAACCAAAACAGTACAACAGTGGATCCAGGCAGCTGTTCACTCCTGCTAAAATTAAAGATGCATAATACACAGTCTCCATTTGCCTAAGAACACTGCATTGTTGTGGGCAGTATTTTTTCAGTACCACAGCCAAGGTTCGTGCAATGTTCAGGGGTAGGAAGCACAGCCCAAATATCAGTAGACACATGCCTATCATTCTCTGAGACTTCACTTTGACTTTCAGACCCTTAGCTGAGCTAATGTTAAGGCGAGTTAGGGTGTTCGCCAGACGCCCATAGCAAACAGCTGACACAAGGAAAGGGAATAGAAACCCAAAGAGGAACAGGATGAAGTTAATGACAAAGTAGGAATTTGTCAGGCTATTCTGATGGATGGAGAGGCACTGACTATTACTGCCTTCTTTACTTAAAGGAAGCATAAAAGCATAGATCAGAGCCTGGATCAGTAGGAGAGACCAAATTCCCACACACAGCTTCCTTACAAACTTTTTCTGTTTCATGCAGGATCTTCTGTTGAAGTGCACCACAGCTGTGTACCGATGGATGCTGATGAGAGTGAGGAATATGGTGCTGCCGTAGAAATGAGAACTAAGCAGGGCAATCTTGACTTGGCACAGGAACCAACCAAAGGTCCAGTTATTGCCCATGGCAAGGTACGCCGCAATCATGGGAGTGACTGGAGTGGCAATGGCATCGCTGAGAGCCAGGTGAAACTGCAATGTGGTTCCAGAGGTCCAGCAGGGCAGTCGGCAGCAGAATACCCAAAGGCTGAAGGCATTGAGAAGGAAGCCCAGGAAGAAGACTAGACACAGCAAGATGACGATGGACACATGCTGGGTCTCCCTCAGGCAAGATTCAGAGTTATTGCTGCTGTTCCCAAGTTGAGAGTATATCACCAGAGGCTTCATCTTCTCAAAGATCTTCTTGTTTCTTACACCTAGGAAAATAAAGTATTTACTTTATTTACAAAATTGAACTCACAACAGGTTTAAACGGCACTGACATTGTGTGCTTGAATTACACCAATCAAAAAAGACAAAACTACGTTAAGCAAAACAAAATAAAAATACATTACAGATCAAATTTTGTAACTGAGGCTCCAGTTTTGTGGAACCTTAGAGTTAGTGCAGAGTGTTCAGGTAGGATTATAAACACACACACAGCAGTTTTGGCGTAAGTAGCATGGGATCATGCAAGCTTTAACTTTACGTCAGTCACATTTTCTTTCCTCCTATTTCCTCTGATTCAGTGAAATACTGTTACCTTGTAATTACAGATTTATCTGGGTTAGGACAATGTTGGAAACATTTGGGATAATGTAAGTACACAGTTAAATCAACAGAATAGACATATATATTTATAAAACAACAGTCTAGTCATTTTTAGACATTTTAATGCTACGTATTAAGTTTGTAGGATATGAGATAAGTAAAGATGGTTTTCTGTTTTTATTTTCTTTTAAATCTGTCTCTTGTGAGTCAAGAATTCAAGGATTCAAGGAGCTTTATTGTCATTTCACACATGTAGAAACATGAGGTGGAACGAAATTAGTTTCCCTGGCCCAAAAACCTAACAAAATGCCTATATTATACCTAATGCTATAAATATAAAACAACACTATATAAATATAAAAAACAATCAGAATAAAAGATATAAACAATCAGAATAAAAGATATATAAAACAGTGAACACTGTTTTCATCTGAAACCATTGAAACTCATGGCCTGTAATGGAGGATCTGCATTATATTTTGTTTCTCCACTCTTTTATTCAGGTTTTTCCTTGAAACCCATCTGTACACCGTATAAACATTACTTAGTGATCATTATAACAATCACTACTTTACTACACAGTAAAGTACAGTAAAGTAAAAATAAAATTCAAAATTCATGCCATTTGCTAGTTTCAGATTCAGTTGATTTTTAGGTTGTTAATATATTATATATATTAATACACTGGAGTGGCGTTTTACAGCTTCAGAGCTTCAAGAGTGCAAATGTTAGAGATATAATATTTCTTCACATTTCTTCAGCTCTTTATCAAGTTTACATGTTGCACAACACAACACTGCGTCATTGACCTGTGTCATTGTCACTGTTGTTATTGCTGTAGCTGAATGACATATCATCTCAGTGCCAGTAAGCTGATCAGTGGCTATCAGAGCTGCATCATTTGGAGGCCTGAGGTCCTTCTTCGGTGAAGACCCGGCCAAAAATCTTCTTTATGATTTCTTAGGGGAGGGAGAGTCTCATGAGCAGTTAATGACTTTCTGGAGAAAGTAGGAGAGTAGAGTGGGCAGCGAAAGAAGAGTGGAGCTCTCTGCCTTCTTTGACTCTGAGCCTCTGCATGTATCATTTATGAGTATGGGTGCCTCAGAAAGGGTAACAAGTCTGCGATTGTCCACTGAGCCACACTTTCCAATGAAAACAAATACCAGCACTCCAAATGGTATACCTAATAGCTTCTCCACAACAGCTGAATTCATCAGTTCTCTGTTTGAGGTGAATGACCCAAGAGCATGCCGAGAACCACTTATCAGCTTCCTTTCATTGAGATGATAAGCTATATAAAACATTGTGTTTTTTCTTTCTTTCCATCTGGCTGTTATTCCACCTGCAGTGGCACAGGTCAATGACTAATTGCTGTGCAACAAAAAAAAGTAAGCAGAAGTGAAGAAATATTAGGTCTCAACAGCCACACATGACTTTCTTGATTCTAAAATGCAGGTGTATACGATATTTTAGGTGCATATAAAACAACTCAAAGCTGACTGAATTGAAATATTACCAGTTCTGTTTTAATGCCATTTTGAGTTAGAAACAAATTGTCAGAAATAGATTGAGCATCCTCAATAAAAATCAAAACCACTTCAGTATTACCCACATCGCCCAAGCAATTTCCGAAAATTGCCCATGTAATTGATTATGTATAATGAGTTATTCTGATTATGGAAAGTGCTCAACATAGGCAAGTTTGCATCTAGTAGTTTCTAAATACTGAGGATCCATGCCCCACCTTTCTAACGTAATGGGGTACTCAACATTTCCAGGTTCACATTGCTGGCAAGTGGGCTGATAACCCCACAAAGCGTTGTACAGTAAATAAAATGATAATAAAGGTTTCTATTCTATTCTAGTTAAAAATGTGTGTTAAAAATAAGACAGGGGTACACGGCAGTAAGAGTGAGAGTCATTACATCATTACCAAATATGCACTGTGCCACAAAGAAGCGTGTCTAAAATCTGCATCATGGAACCATTAAGGACTATGGATAACATACACAGGAAGTGGGCTCAACAGCACATAACTTATAATTCAGTCCAGTGAAATAAATGTTACAACTGAGGTGTTTCTATTGTTGTGTCTTTGCTGAGGCTCGGTTCAACATTTATTTACCCCTTTGAAGTTGGAATTTGTGCTATTTGGATTGCATTATGTTGTATGGTTTTCTTGTTTGTTTTTCCCACATCATGAACACAAACAGCATCTTACACTCATTGTGATCATGTTCAGTTCGGTCTCTCTTTGCAGAAAAATCATTTCCTGCTCCTAAGTTTCTTGAGGAACTGAGCAGTTGGTAGATAAGAGATGTAGTACTGGTGCGTTACTCACACCACACACAAAAAACTGCTTGCTAAGTCCAAGTGAGGTTTCCTTGTTGTCCATTTTCAAATATACTGTACTAAGACTACATGGCAACAATACTGTAAAATCTGTAAAACACTAAATTACTTTTTAGGTTTTTTAGGTCTTTCATATACTCTAAAATATCATCAAAATCACACATATATATATTTTTTAATTCAAAACATATCCATGAACACCACCCATATAGGTCCTTAATTAAAATGAAAAATGGCAATTTCAAACTTCATCTGCGGGCAGAAAGAATATGAAATCACATTACCAGTGCTGAAGATGTTCTCAGTGCATTGAGCCCAGTGAAAAACCACCAACTGTTCCTCTTTCACACCACCTACATGTGTACTGTGTGGCTACCAGGGGAGTTGCCCAATGAGGTCAAGTGACAGAATCTATGCCGAGGTGTTGCACTGCCGCCTAAAATGCGGCATTGCATCACATCACGTCACTGCGCATGAAACACAACAATTTCACAACATTTCTAAATAATCATTTATTTACAGGTTTGTTCCACTACTGACACAATTCAAATTTAACATACTGATAGCCCAATTACATATGAAAATACAGTATATCTGGAAAATAATGCCAGTTTAGAAAAGTAATGACGACCCCCTACCAACTGGCAGCTGGACTACACTGTCAAAGTTGGAAGACAAACATTTAAAGAAAATAAACCTCTATGAAAAATCATAGAACAAAAATGTAAAATGTCCAGTCTTTCTGAAAATTCACAGGCCAGCTGGTGGCTGTATTTACAGTCAGCTACGGATAAACAATTCTGGTTTGCTGCCTGTTTTGGCCAGGTCTCAGAGAGGTGTGGTTGGGGTGGAGGCGGTGGTGGGGACGGTCACCGGGTGCAGGCCCAGATCCAGGGATGGAGTTTCTTCTAGAGGTGGAGGGCTCTTCTTCTGAGCCTCCAGCTTCTCCGTCAGCTGGGTGTACAGCTCCTTCACCGGCTCGCTGCTCTGTGGTCACCAGGCACAGCATCACACAGTGTCAGTATATACAATACATATCTCATGTATACATTTACTCTGTTTTAAAGCTCCTTCTGAAATGACTGACTGGATAGATAACATATTTAAGTCTGTGTCAGTTTGAAAATTGTGAATTAGGAAGTGAATTTGGTTGACCTTAAACTGATATTTGGGACGCTTTGGAGCACATACCACTTCCTGTAAGCATGTTGCCATTTGACATCTCATATGATTAAATGCATGACTTACAGATAGAATTAGAGTGTCTTCTAGTGTCTGCTAGTCTTCTATTTTTTGCTGGGGACCCCATGGAAATCCATTCCCAGTCCCTGGGGACCATACTTTGGAAACCACTAATGTAGGGCTACTGGCAATAATATGAGCCTACTGTGTAACAGCAAATTTTTAGCTGTAATTTTATTATTAATTTAACTGTAGGAAAGCAGCTTTGCCAAAAACAGTAAAAAGCTGGAGCTGCAATTTTCAATGAGGGCAGAGCTGAAAAATCCAGAACCATGTGCTCTAACAGCGATCAGCAAAGGCAATCCTGGAATCATCCCACCTTCCCTAACAGGTAAATTCTGTCCTAAAAGGGCTCAAGACTCTTCAGTGATGAGACTGATTCTGCCAATCTCTACAGCTCTGGTCCATTTTATTTCTCTGAATGTAGAAATGAGGCTTACTTGTTTTGGAGGTTCAAGAGTTTTCATTAAGGTTTCCATGTATGACGGCAACACCTTGTGGTGCAGATGCAGCAACATGCGGAGGATGTGTCTGTGGACATTTTCTTTACTGAAAAAAAAATATTCAGACAGAAACAAGAGACATGGCCCAGATGTTCAAGTTCCATGTAACACGAATAACATTGAAAGGTTCCTAGGAGTGGCATTTAGCACTGTCATGTTTATAAACCAGCTCTGCCTGTAAGTCCAGGAGAAATTGGACACTTACTTCTGTTTCAGTCCACTTTGTGCTGATAATGCACTAAAACAATGTGGAACTCTCTAAAATACTGACCATGGGAACACAGTTAAGGTCGAAGAGAATCAACCCACCTGGAGAAAGAAGTAAGAAGAAAGCCATCGAAGACAACTGAACAAAAATCTTCTGATCCAAACTCATCAGAGAGCAGCGTGAGGTGTCCAGTCAGCAGGTGCAGGAAGATGTCCCCAAAGGCCATGTCATTGTAGGTCTCCACTGTGTGGGGGAGGGGCAGAGTCAGAGTGAGAAGGAAATCTGAACATGACTGAATGTAACATCAGTAAAACATTATCTCATCTGTGATCATTCCCAGGTGAGTCACACCAAATCAGATTCATGATACATGGGACGTGATGGTAAACTGTCAGTTGTGCCAATAGATGGTAGTGACATCAGGTTTACTTTGATGTTGAGAGTGGCGTGGGAGCTGTATCTCATCTCAGCCATGGGAAGGATGTAAACTTGGGACACATCATCAGTAGTGTGTCTCGGCCTTTCAACACTAGACACCCTCAACAAAGATGGCCAGCTACAGGGTGCTCAAGCCTGAGCGTGTGTCCCATGCCCAATCATGAATATTGGCTGGTGTTTAAAAGGCACAGCCCATGGGACTATGCAAGGCAGGGGCGTCCTCTCCCCTGAGTCAAGCCTAGAGTTGACCGCATACCTTGTTCACCCTCCTCCTGGAGGGATCTAACCTGGGTTCTCAAGTTGAAGGCGGGGTGGGTGGGAGGGATTAGTGAGAAGGTCCTGCTGTTCTTTGGGCCCAGCAAGGATCCTTCCTCTTCACCCATATCCACTGGCTGCTTCCTTCGGCCGCTTCAGAGGCTGATCTAATTGTCTGTCGCAGAGCCTGTCCATGGACATCCTTCAGCAGCCTGATGGTGAAAGAAGGCACAAAACCTCTGCAGCCCACTTTGACCGGATAGGCTTTCACCTTCCATCCTTGTTTTTGCGTATCTGCTGCCAGTTCTTCATAACGCAATTTCTTGCAACTCATAGTCGAATTTTTCAATGGGACTGTGAGCTCTATGATGTTTACAGACTTCAGTGAAAGTGACCAGAGTACCAAGTCTGGCCTAAGGGTGGTCGCTGCAATCTCAGGTGGGAAGGTTAGTTGCTGGCCGATATCAACTAGCATTATCCAATCCAAAGCCATGGCTAGCTGTCCAGCTTCTAGTTTAGTAAGGGGATGGTTGGGCTTTCTCTGTGCCTCTCGGATGAATGTTGGTGCTGTGATGGAGTTGGTTGCTCTCAGGGGTAAGGAGTTGGTGGTGGTCCTCTTGCTCTCAAGTGCTGCTGCTGACTCATGAGGACCTGGTTGTGTCTCGAGGTGTAGCGGCCTTGTGTGAGGTTGGTCTTACAACCGCTCAAAATGTGTTTCAGAGTCGCTGGAGTTGGGCAGAGGCCGCAGGTTGGGTCCTCACCATGCCATTCATGGAGGTTTTTTGGAGATGGGAGCACGTTATAAGTAGTTCTGATGATAAAGCTGATGTTGCTTGCCTCCATTTCCCAAATCTGCCTCCAGCTGAGTTTTCTCCTCTCCAGCCCTTCCCACCTCATCCATTGTCCCTGTTTGACAAGAGAGACAGCCTTTGCGCTTCTTTCATCCTCCTCCTGATTTTGGGGAGGGAGTGTAGCCGCAACTACTATGAAACTACTTCTACTGTGTATTTAATTGTTCTTGGTAAATCTGGATCATTGGATTAAAAACCTTATTCATTTGTTAATTTACAATTAATTTTAAAGAGGTTTTTCATTTTACGAAAGTTACATGAAACTCAACGCAGGTAACTTTTGGGGCAGTCGTGGATCAGCGGTTAGGGTGTCGGACCCGTAACCGGTGGATCGCTGGTTCGATTCCCCGTCCCGGTGTCCATGGCTGAGGTACCCTTGAGCAAGGTACCTAACCCCCACTGCTCCCCGGGCGCTGCACGCGGTCGCCCACTGCCCCGGGTTTGCTGTGTGTGTGTGCACGTCACTTGGGTGGGTTAAATGCAGAGAACAAATTTCGTTGGAGTGAGTTCCCTCCAATGACAAAATATGTCACTTTAATCTTTAATCTTAATCTTTAAAGGATGGGCGAGACTCACCCAGGGCAGGTAGTAACCTCTGTAAGGCATTCTTGTTCCTCAGCTTGGCAATATGGAGGACATAGTAGAGACCCATTTCACAAGCCACTCTGTTCTCCTGCAGGTACCTAAGATGGAGCAACAAACATGGAAATAATCATGACACTTCTCACTGGGGCATTCTTTTCTAATTTACACCAGGCACTTCAGAGAAGAGAAGGTTGCTTGTGGTTTTATTCCACAGACTTTTGAAAGCTGCAAATATTACAACCTTAGGACCGTCTCACAGTCATGCTATGATCCAAATAAGTAGTCTCATGAAACCTGTGGTTTAACAGTGGTCCAATATGGATGATCACTATGTTCACATTAAAAATGCAAAAGTTAGTAAAATCAAAACGCCAATCACCATGTTCTCAATATGAGATAAGATGCGTGATGTCAAGTGTAAAATGGGGCTGTGTGGAGGCAAAAAATAATACAGGAGTAAAGATAAAGCACAATACCACGATTTCAAAGTATGACTATTTACATTATCAATTAACACCACCAGTCCTGATTAAAATGAAACTCGTCTGTCCAAGTGAAATACCAATTGCAACTAAGTTACAGATCATTGCAATGACATTTCCAACAGTAAATAAGTCAGACATTAACATTTTGACTAGTGAGAAACAAACACATATCTTTAGTTAGTACTGCTACTAGTCAGTACATTATGTCTAGGATGGCTTGGGATCCGAACTAGCTGATATCTATAATTGCTATTACCACTGGTAATTTCATGTTAAAATGGCTTGCTGTGTTATGTGCCCCCCCACTGCAGTGCTTTACCTGTTGAAGGCATCTGGCAGGGTGGTTGGGTATGACAGTGAACTCTTCTCCTCACTGGGAAGCTTCTGTTCCACAGTAAAGGTGTGATCATCAACAACCACTGACATCATGGCAGGCAGGAAGCGGGTCACCACCTCCAAGTCCTGAGAGCAGGCACACAGGGTGACAAATAAACATCAGCAACTTACAGCCAATTTGTTTAAATAGATTTTCATACAATGGCAATGAAAATGACTCCATTCTGAACCAAATACATGCAGATTTTAGCAGTAACTTTAAGCCTCGATGCACATACACCTGAGATGACACACTGTACGCACCAGACGAGGCTCTTTAAAGACCTGACTGTCAATCATGTCCCAGGCCCCTTGACCCAGTGACAGCATCCTCAGCAGCAGCATCAGGTCTGGACTGTCCTGTTAACAAACACAGACACAACGACTTCACATTCTGCTGATTCTACTGATACAAGTAATACAGTAATCAAATCAAATACATTTGTTTCTATTATGTTGTAGTATTATTGTTGTGTATTATGTATGTTGCAGTATGATATGAGTTATCATGTAGCCTATGTCCTTGTTCACAGTATGCTCACCCTGGGTAAAGCATCCTGACTCAGCAGCTCTTGCAAGTTCCTCATGATACTTAGGACCAGGGTGTTACAAGCAAACGGGTCACACAGGATCATGGACAGGTCCCTGGAATGGACAAAAACTCTCAAAAGATTAATTCATCAAGTCATTACAGATGAACGGCCCTGTTCAGAAACTCCAAGCATTCACCCCATCTATTACCCAAGGACTTGCTCTTGCCCCTTCTTCACTCCATCCAGGAAACCTTGTAGCTCTCTGGCTCGCTTGCCATCCACAAACTTCTCACGGATGCAGGCATCTAAACACCAAGTGAACTGTCACAGCAAACAACACAGACAAAAGAGAAAAACATGTGAAGAGAAACGTTTTAACACACAGGAAATACAGGGTTCGGGGGCTCTACAAAGGTGTTGCTTAACTTATTCACCATCACTGCCTGTGTCTTTACCTTATGGCAGGGGTCAACAGAGCAGATCTCACTGATGTCCAGGTCGTGAAGAGACATCAGCAGCTCTGCTCTCAGCGTGCAGTAGTGTACATTTCGCGTCCGAAGGAAGAGTGTTCGTAAAAACTGCAACACCATGTCGTACAGCTTCACGTTCTTTCCAATCATCTGGGTCAGCTTTAAAACCACCTTCAACAACAGAGAAGCTTAACAACCATCCCACTGTCCCACAGTTTCAAACACAGTGGTTAGTGTTCATTAGACTGTGACTCACCTCGCCTTGACGTCGTGTTTTAGGAGAAGGGCTGAAGAAATTGTGCAGGATGGAGAGGTCACTGCTGAACAGAGCTGCTTCTTTCTCCACAATGTACTGCTTTAGGAGAGGTGAGACCTCATCGCCAAACAGGGCCTGGTTGTCCTGCCAGATCTGCCTTTTCACCTCCACAGCACACACCTTGTACAGCTCCTTGTCAGCCATCACCAACTTTAATTTTTTCTCTGGTACCTGCAGGGGGCAGCATGCGACAAAGGTTAAAGAGAGTTCTTCTATCACTAAGCCAACTTTAAGAATCTCCTTGATGCCAAATGAAATTCTTCACAGACATTCACGGTTCCCACCAGGTCCATATAGCACCAACTCAGAATTTCTTCACTTACAGTTCATGACGTGATGTAAATGGGTTACAAATTAAAAGGTAAAAGCAATGTGAGTAAGTGAGGTGTTCCACCATGAGTCTCCAGAACAACGTCGGTTGCTGGAGAGATGAACAGCACTTTTCCAAAAGATATTAGTCAGCTTTTACCTATAATTTGTTACCAGTCTGTACATATTAAAGTACTGCCATGTTGGTGTTGCATATAGCTTTGTAATAAATTGCTACTTATAGTTTTCAACAGGAACATAATAGCCCTAGAAACACTTGCCTTAGGTAGATGCTTCAGCACCTGCATTACTACTGGCTGAATGGATGGCATTTTGACAAGAGGAAAGCTCTTCTCCAGCAGCTCTTCAAGCTTCCCATACCTGCAAGCAGAGCGAAGTTAAGCAAAGCAAAATGGCATCAAGGCTGGTTCCTTCAGAAAACAATATTCAAAGTCAAAAACAACCCACGGCTCACCTGTCCTCTTCTTTGCCCTCAGCAATGATGGCAACTCGCTCCATCAGTTTTTCTCGAAGCTCGTCAAAGACAGACTGGTGGAACTCAAGTCGAGGCGTTCCATGAAGGTCGAGGAAGGGCAGAGCAGACTGGAGGGTCGGCAGCAGAATGCCATTTTCCATCTGCAGTCATGTGACATCATCAGTGGTTAGTTAGTTCTACCATCAGCCAACTGAATAAATGTTCTCTCGCTTATTTGCAATGGCGATACACATCACCTGATATCAGGCAGAACACATTTAATACACCAACAAAACCTTTTCATTTGGAATATAATGGTCCATCAAGCAACACTTCATTACTTCATACAGTCTTTCTATGGAACATTCTGACTCAAATTATCTTTCAGGAATTAAGGGGTACCCGATTTCAAAATGTTCAATTTATGAACAGAATGAACCTGAAGTGCTCACAGGGCTTCATCCAATTAGTCAGATGGTGTGCATGCATGACCCATATTTCCAGGGCACAGTCTGATATTCATTAACTGCTTAAAATGTGCAGGGTCTCAGGGGTGGCTGGAGCCTATCCCAGCCAACATTGGGAAAGAGGCAGATTATACCTTGGAAAAGCTGCCAGTTCATCACAGGTCTGACATATAAAGACAAAGTAGCAAGAGTTTACTCATTATTTATGCAGAGCTTTGTAGCTGAGTTTAGGTAGATAAAAGCTGTTTTATGATTACAGTATGTGTATATTTCTTATGTATTTTTTTTCTTTTATTCTTATTGTCTTAAATATTTCCAATATTCCAGTGCTGTTCTCGTTCCCTGCTGTTGTAACGCTGCAATTTCCCCTTTGTGGAACAAATAAAGGTTTTCTTATCTTAGCTTAAGTAATGTACTGTAATCGTACAATTTTGAGGTAAATGTATCAATTTCAGCTGCTTTATACTTCCACTACACTATATTTCCACTATTATTTGGAGGCAAATAATGTGCTTTACTTTTCAGATTGATAGGTTATTACACAGTGATGACTACAGAGAGAGGGAGCATCAGAGCCAAAGTGATGCATTTTTAAATGAATGCAATCAGACAGAACACTCATTCTGATAACTGGAAAATTGCTGCATATTTGAACTGAAAAATACCCAGGCTGATAATCTTCTATTCCTAGTTGTAACATAAATATCTTGTTTTTGAATTATATTCAACTAAATATAAGTTGAAAAGGCAGTTCATTGCATTCTGTTTTTAATTTACATTTTACAACAACACCACCACAATTTTTGATATCTGGGTTGGACAACAGCAAAGCTATGAATCAGTCGTTGGTGGTAGTGGTAAAACATCATGAAACTACTTGCTTATTAGAAATGAAAACAAATATTCCCCTTTTTTGACTCTCTAGTACACTGTCAGGTCGTATTTTATCCAGTAGTGTCTCTTATTTTATGAATTTTTGCTTATGGAATTTAGATAATAACATTTATTGCTCTGGGACACACAAACTTACTGCACATATGTTATATTTATTTATATATTTAATGCTTGTCCAAGGCAAAACATTATTGTGAGAATTTCTTCAGGTGGTATCTTTGCATGTATTTTCTATTTGATTAAAAGATGGCAATACTAATGACAGCAGGCAAAACCTGAATACTGATGAGATGTGTTGTTGTATGTCTAATTATGATCAAAGAAAGTTATATTTTCTTCATGGTCTGATCCAAAACCGAAAAAGGTTTTAATGTATAAATAACTTCGACAGCAAGCTATGTGTAGAAGCTGCATCTCTCTACATTGTCTTATGAAGTTCATTCATTTCTTAGACCATTATGCCAAACGATTTACTGACAAAAACCAAAGCATGAAATTTAAATGCGTCACACTAATATTATATCATACATAAATACCAACATATATTCTTGTCTGTACGAGACCATGAATCTCGCGCGCCTGCGCAGATAAACTTCAAATGTGACTGAAAGTTAACACCGCTAACTGGCTACCGTTACCAATTCGGTAACTTAAAGCTACGAAGGATATTCGCTCGTAAAAATCATAATATTTTTTAATCACTTTTTGTAACTACATATGCTTTACAGACCACTGAAAGCTCACCTTCCACATACTAATTTTGCCTTTCATCGCCACCGCGGTAAAATTAGCTAGATAAACCACAGACAGGAAACGAGCAAAGACGGTGCATTATTTGGGAAATATAATCGTACATAAATATAAAATGTTTAAACAATATAGTTTGACCTTTATGCGTTTAATGATAATATGCTGTTTATCAAATTAATAGTTTCAAACGTAGCATTACCTGAAACTGATCAATGGCTTTCAGAGGCTCTGTGCAATTGGTGAGAGTTTCTTTGAGGTCCTCGCCGTTGGATATCCCGAGCTCAGGCAGCCCCGCGAACATTTTCCTTTCTGTGCAATCATCAACTTCAAAATTTTTGTATGGATCAAGTCTTGTAACGTGAGAATTTACAACCGAAAAGACAACCGCTTACAACAAATTAAATCAACGTATTATATTCTTCGCTGTCAAAGCAAACTTCCTGTGCTGCAACTTTGTAAACAGTCCGTCAGAAACACAAGCGACGATAAAGTTCCATGCTCCATTCCTGCTGTGCGGGAAACGTAAAGAATTTCTGTGTTTAATTGTACACCACTTGGTCGGCTGTATTGACTTAATCCTGAACTTCATTAGGGATTTTTGTGTTTGTGAATGCTAATTAAATGGTACAAACAGGTTTCCACAGAATATTTTAATCATTGTTTATTGGTTTCAAATGAGTTGAAGCACCTGGATACTGTAGTCAGCGCTTTCACTGGTGATCAATTTATTATTTTGCTACCGAGGAGCAATATTATATAGACATGTAACCAATAAAATCTCTAAAATCTATTATCTTAGATGGCCCCAGTGAATACAGTGAAGACACTAAAAATGAAAAATCCAGAAACGTTAATCTGTGCCTAACTAGTCCTAGAAATACCATAAGCCATGAAAGACTTAAATCTTTTGGTTTTATTCAGCTGTTTAAAGTCGATGAGAGGTGAGTAAAACATTTGTTGGAGAAAAATGCCTCCAAGATATTGTGACCACAACTGGGAACTCATTGGAATGCAACTGATTTGAATTTTGCTATTTGCTTCTTCTGAAGCACAGTGAAAGTGATGCATGAATGTGGTCATCATGAGTGGGTAATACATCATGAATCTGACACATTTATAATAAACAAGGCTGATTCTGTAGTTTAAATTTACACACACCGACATGAGACTCAGCTTGGAAGCAGGAAGTTAGTGGATTGGCATATTATTGCATATTTTCTGCTTTCTCAAGCTCATGTACTTGCAGACACATAATGAAGTAAAAAAAAAAACCAAAAATGCTCTCAATCTTTTTTTTCAAGAGGTTGAATGTTTTAGATGAATATGTGCATGTTCTACAAGGAATATTAATTGAACTGGCTTTTGTCTCCCTTGCTCCTATACCATGCCTCCGTTAGTCTTTGCATTCTTGTAGATCATCAGTAGGTATCCTATTGCAATGAGGATAAGGACGATGAAGAGGAACAGAATGACAGCCCAGGGTCCTGAGGGCAGAGCCTTCATCAGTTCAAGTCTTTCTGCTGGTATCATGGTACTTATAGTCAACATGTAACCCAGTGCCCAGCCAACAGATGCTCCTCCTGCCTGTAAAACACAACAACCCTGTGACGACAACACACCATGGGAAAGCTTCCTGTGCTGTTAGGTGTCATTTGTTTGAACACGCAGACTAAAATTCCAACATATGATAAACTTAAATGTTTTTTTTTTATTATTATTATTATTCCTGACCTTTTTCTGGAAAGAAATGGAAGGAAGAGAGTGCTCATTGAAACCATAGCCTTGCGTCAAAAGGATCTGGACGAAGTTGGAAACAGCGCAAACGTTCTTCATGTATTTCTCAGGCTGCTTTGTCTTTTCAGTCATCTGTGGGTGGGGTGAGATTTTTTATGGTGTTATTCAAATTTTAATCCTAGATCTGGCTTATCATCATATAGAAAATAACATGTTTTTTTGGACTGCTACTACTGTAGCCTATATGGTGGTTTTAGACATGGATCTGATTAGGTCCTTCATCATTGATCATTAGGGGCTAGGCTCAGACAGATGTATGCTGGAGAGTACCTCAGAGATGGTCATGTTGCAGATGAGTTTGATCGCCTCCTGCATTCGACTGGGGGATGTGATGGGAATGTTGGTGAGGCGGTTGATGTAGCTGTGAGCAAAGTAGAAGGCAGAGAACGCCTGTGGAAAGAGAAGAAACTGAGTCAATCCAGAATCACACTCTCTTTCTGAGCTGTGGACGACTGGTTTTCTGACATCAGCTTTGAAAGCATACTGTAATACTTGGAGTTCAGCACCACTTTACTGCTTAAGTTGAAATTCATTTGAATTTCAGGTGGCACATAACAAGTTCCATGATCAGCACCTGAGCCATCTCCCCAGTGAGGAGAGACATGATCCTTCTGATACTGTACAAGACGAATCAACAGGAGCTACTGCTGCCATGTTTGGTAAGAATAAAAATTAATCATGCAGGGCCACTCCTTCACATCTGAGTTGGTACCGTGGTACAGTATAGTCAGTGCTGATGGCTGTATTTCTATGGCTACTGATGGAAGAGTGTAGGGGTGCATATACATCAACATACAGGGTGTACCAATCTCTGATACTAACTAAACTAACATGTGTGCCACTGGGCAGAATTTTTCTCAGAAAAGTTAAGACATGATTCACGGCACAAAGGGTGTGGTCTGCTGAATATGTGTATCCCTTTATTACTGGTACTTGAGAGGGTTCAAAAGTGAGGCAGACTTGGCATTCAACTAGATCAGGAAGTTACAAAATCTGCCTTCTTAACTTAGTGTTGTCCTCTGCTTTTATAATTACTTCAACACAGTTCAAATCGGGGTGTTTATGTTTGTTTCTTGCTTTGGACAGTAGCCAGGCTGCTAGTGGTATCCATGTTAGATACTTTAAGTAAAGTTTGAGGAAGAAAGTCCCTTCCTTTGTTATTATCCCAAGAGTTTTGTGGAGGTGTATGGATGGATAGAAGCCACAGCATATGCAGGACAGGAACTTAGGAAGTTACTTCTGACATGAAACCGGGAAGAAAGGAAACAGTGCCACTGTATGAAATTGTAACTTGCCCCCTCTGCTATTGGCTCCCTTACCATGAAGTTTCCTCTCAGGCTGGGCTGGAAGACTCCATCAAAGGAGCAGTTGGAGTAAGAGCAGTTATTAAAGGAGAACATGTTTTTCACAATGTCCAGGCAGTTCTGGTAATTTCCTGTGCCCACTACTGATATAGACATCTGGGGATCAAACTGCGTTGGTCTATAGCTTTTAGTACAAGGAGAATCAAAGACATCGTCCCCCAGCTTGATAGATATTTTGAACTGTGATGGATAGCAGGGGTGGGAAATTTGTGACTTCACATCTTGAGTCTGAAAGATGCAAAAAAAGAGAAACATTATTTTAAATAAATAAATGTGGCTTGAAAGTGTTGTCTATTACAATAATATAATTTCAAACAAATGGTAGAATGGGTTAGCAGTCACCATTAACCAGCAATTAAAGACATGTGCAATCATACATTATGTTTTTTTGGTTAAAAGCACATATTTACATCGCCAGCTTTATCTGCAACTTTTTGAGAATAAGAAATCATGAGCATCTTGGCATATGTAACATATGTACCTTGATGAGATGAGCCAGCAGTCTCCTCAAGAACTGGTCTTGACCATAACACAGGAAGCTGTGGGTATACAGTGTGTAGGTTTGTCCATAAAGCTTCAACTTCATCATATCATCCTCGTTCTCCACCTTTTCCAAAGTCTGAAAAGTAATTTGAGTGGAAGCGCCGCCTAAATCCAAAGCTCCAATTGTCTCCTTGCCTGGATTCAGCCAACGGCCGACAAAACCATACTGAGGGGCAAGAGAGGACATGTCAAGACATAAAAGGTTAAATTGATGTAGGACAAAAGAAATATTCACTGAACAAGGTTTGATGTGGCCTAAAGCACTTTTATGCTTTCAAATCCTCTACATGTGGAATTGTTTTGGCCATGCAACCAACATGCCACTGTCGCCAAGTGCTTGCTCAAGGGGGAATGTTGGGTTCTCTGGATTACGGAATTTAATTAAAGAGTTTGGTATAGACCTGCTCTAATTGGAAAGTGTCATGAGATAACATTTGTTGTGAATTGGTGCGATTTAACTAAACTAAACCTAATTGCTCTATGATGAGGTTCTCCACAGTTTGGTGCAGGAATTCATGTTTCTTAGACGGTGAATCCTTATAACTTCTATAGCTTCTCTTAATCGAGTGTCACTATTGCGTAATATTTCCCATTCCCATCAGCCTCAGCTGTACTTTAGATGCACACTTCCTTTTGCATGGTGATACAGCATAGTTTCCTAGAATAACTTCAACATGAAACTGCTCACAGCGAGGTCTCTGGATTCTCTTCAGTAACCTGGTCATGATTTCTGGAATAACACATTATAGTTGAGTTTGTTTTTTTTTTTGGCAAAGTACCATGTAGTTCCTTTTTACTTTAGAAAAGGCAGATGTGTCTACAGCTGATACTTTCAAAACCATGCAACTCACACTAAAACAACATAGATAAATATATAGCACTATAGGTAAAATTGATTTTGGGGTGAACTGTCCCTCTGTGGACATGTAACACCAGCAGCATTTGAAGTCTATCAAAACACCTGACATGATGTGACACTTGGCGTGTATCACAGGTTCATGCATGTCAAATGTGTCAGGGTAAACCAGTCATCCTCCTATTTCCCAGAGTTGATGTGTTGATGCATCAACACGTCTGAAAAGAAGAAAACCTATAATTGCTCCTTTGCTCCCCTGGGTCAGCACATCTTTGAACCTGTGCCTTTTCTACTTCTTCTGTTGATGCATATGTTGCTTTATAGTCCAGTACACAATTAGTGGAAGTTTCAGAATGTTTTAATACTACCAATAGGTGTTCTGAACATCATAAATTCCAATTCATAAGGGGTTTGTTGTAATAACGTTAAAGCTCTTGGATTCCTTAGAAAGGACAGAAACAGAAAAGTCAGAGCTCACCTTGGCAAAGTTTTCAAGCAAGTAGTTGACTGTGACCCAGCCATATGCCCCCTCTTCCTGTCCGCTCAGGATGGTTGCATTCATGAATTTGAAAGGGTAAGACTGCAGTTTGTTTTGCACTTCCTTGAGTATCTGGTGGGACTCTGTTGCATTGACTTCCCTATTAAAGAGTGGTAAATGTTAGGAATGAAACTAAATTAAATCCTTCCGAGATCCATTTAATGTGTTCATGCATAAGTGATGACATTGGCTGTAGAAAACAGCATAATATCTTGTCTTAATGGTTATTTGTACTGACTTCAAGAGTCTCATGCCTGCAGTAGCTCCCAGATAGAGTGGAGTCTGGTGGTGCCTGACGTTTGGGATCTCCTTCACGGCTTGCTTCAGACAGGCCTCCAGACTGTTTGCTGCACCACCACGAACACCTGCATAGCTGGATATCCCTCCACCTTGACAGAAAGAGAAAGTATCTTCAGTTTAAATAGAATTCAGCCTGAAAGTGAACTTCCTTTTCTTATAGGGCCAGTGAGAGCAAAGCTTTGGTTGGTGTCTCTAAGGAAACTGAAAACAAACCGAGGTGAGAAGAGGAATAAGTAGCAATGATGATGATGGCTTGAACTGTCTAGTGAGGAAGTAGACTACTTCGGAACAAAAGTCTTGCACAAGCCATAGTGTTGTGACATTGCTTTGGATTAGTTTCCATACAATGACCTTGTGGAAGTGAAAGTTAGTGTGTCTTTATTGCCGGCACAGTCTGGGGTTAAGGGGTTGCTCAGGCATGTATTTTTCACTGCTGTGAACAACTCAAATTGACCTGGATTCTGCTGTGATGAAAGTTAAGTTTCAGAGGTGGGAAGACTGAACCAAAACTATTTGTATAGACTCTATTTTAGAACTTACCTTTTACATTGCATTCGCTGTGCTGGGTAACAATACCAGTGCCATTTTGCTTGTCAGCTGGCCATTTGTAGATGTACATGGAGGTGTGAGATGAGCCTGCATCTAGAACGATTCCATACTGAAACAGAGAGAGAAACATAGAGTATGGTGCCCAAACATACAGCATGCCTCCAGTACCTCTCTCATCTCATCTTATCTATTAATAATGCTGCTCAGAAGGTGAACTATCAGGCTAGCTGAAAATATAGCTTTACTTATGTCAATTTCATATGTTGGCAAATGAAATGCTTCACTGCACTCGCTCAGTGACAACACCTGTAAAAACTGATGGGAAATGTTATTTTCAGTGTACATTCTATTTTAAAAGGTATTTGCATCAGCAACTTTGATGGCTTACTCTGTGTGCATTTTCTGTGGTAATGACAGGATGTGGTCCAAGCCTAGACCCCTTGTGAATTTTCTTTGGTAATAGCAACTTTTCTATTGCATGTCACATTTTGAACGAAAGTGCAGATGTACTTATTTGCTATATAACAACATGGGCTATGCTGCCATGTATTGTGGTGTCTTAATTCATTCAGCTCATGTTGACTCTGTCTCTCTTTGTGCACTCCTTTGTGCTGACAAATTCAAAGCATCACATTCTATTCAAGTATTATGCCACAGCAAAGGCAGCATATGGCAGAATGAGATCAATTTAGGGTACTCTGTTCCCAGAAAGAATCTCACGTAAGAGACTGCTGCTTTTATCTTGCACTCTTCTTTCTTTCCTTTGTCTCTTTCTGTTGCATCACAACCTTCTGCTTTTCTTCTGCATCTTTCAGCTATCAGACACCCACTGAAGCAATGCAGTGAGAGCTGTGGGTTTCATTTTAGGTGTGTAACTGACACATATGTGTCAATCTAATGCATATAAGGCTCAAAGTGTGACCCCTTTATGCACATGGCTGTCTCATTATGCTCAGATTGTTCAGCAAGAGTAACAGCTTAAATGCTGGAAAGACTTTAGCTAGCTAATAAGCCACTTGTAAATTCAGTATATTTAACATAGCCTGTTCAATCCACAGAGAGTGACTTATAAGGTAAAATTGTTTTACGCATCACTTAAGGACCACGCCAAACATATTAGGGTGGTGAGGAACTGAATCTTATGTATTACACAGCTGTCAATTGGAGGAGAACCAGTTTTATGTTTTATACCATGCACTTTAACCATTCAGCTACCAAGGACTGCTCAATGGAACTTCTAATGTGCACAACACATAATAAAACCTTGGAAACAGAACTGGTGTCCTCCGCATATAGCAAAATACATCTCTGTGGTGCAAGTAAGAGATGTCTTTTTTGATGTAAATATATTGCGATGGATGAAATAAACTCAACTTAGTTAACTTAAGATGATAAAAAAAATATATAAATAATAGAGGTTCTTCCAAGAAATTAATATTGTCCTACCTTCAACCAAACAAAACAGACCTCAATACAAAAGAACAACAAAAAAACAAAAGTATACCAGCATAAACCTGGATGAAATCAAAAACATATTTAACGTTTAAAATTAGTAATAGAACATATATGTAATATTTGATTATTAATAGTTATTTCCAATTGTATGCAGACAACAGGTGCATCCACCATCTACTACTACCACTAATACTACTACTACCACAAATAATAATTATATTAATATTTTTAATTGTGCCAATTATACGAGGGTTCATAAAATAATAATTCTTTAAATTACCATGTTTTCAGGTGGCATCTCAACCTCTCTCAGCGGAAGGACCAACAGCAGGATCCCGATTATTCCCAGTATCAGCAGTAGACCCGCGAGGACGGTTTGGGAGTACCGGAGACACATATTGTATACTGACTCTGTAATAGTGAGTATTGAAACTCAGAGAGACGAAGAGCGTCAAATAGTTGACGGCTGTGGGTTTGGTTTGAGATTTTGACGCCCTGTTTGCATGGTAAGATGTCCCGCTTCCTCTCTCTCCCACACGCACAGAAGCCCGTGTCAAAGGCAAGCGAGTTTCACATAAGAAGTCTCACAGTAGGCAAATCAAGAAGTTTTTATTGTCATTTCAGCTGTTCAAGATACTCGTTATTATGAAATTATTGTTTAATTGTTCTTACTGAGTTTTTTTTATTTATCTCATAGGGCTAATAGAAATTTTCATTTCAAAATGTCCTTTAAAAAGTCTGCTTTTTATTTCGTGATGGCATTTTCCCTATGACTACTGTTTACTGTTAAAGTCACTTCTTAAGGAGCTCTCAACCTTTTGTAACTGAAGAAGACTAACTTCCGATTGTTAAATATGTGACGACAGATGCAGCGTTGTCACCTGCATGAAAACGGATCCTTTTTGTGTCGAGGCGTCCGTGGGACCATCAGCGAGCTAACAGCGGACAAACAGTGGAGTGGTAATATTTAAACGTAACTGGTGGTGACTAAAGTTATGCATTTTACTTTTACGTGTTTTATTCATGTGAATTCTTGACCATATTTAAATAAAAAAAATTAATTAGCTTTCTTTTTTACAAAGCGTCGTTTTAATCTACCGGTTTTTCAGTACAACTGCCTCTGCGGCCCACCAGATGGCGCTGTGGTTGAGAACGGCTACTGGATAATACTAAAGATAATTACAATCATGATATGTATTCTCACTATATTGATTTCGTCTTCAATCCGGTAAACCATGTGGTGTCTTTGCATGAGAAAAACAAAAGACATTAAGTTGAGTGGTGTGGTTTCAACTGATCCCCCTTTTAAATGTTCTTTATCAAACATTACTAATGTAATGTGTTTTCTCAAATTATGACTACATTTCCCATAAACCCTGTTTATTTTGTCCACCTTCATATTTTATTATATACATACATCCATCCACTTTCTATACCGCTTATCCGTCAGGGTAGCTGGAGCTTATCCTGGACTGGTCGCCAGTCAATCGCAGGGCCAACACACAAAGACAGACAACCACACACTCTCACACTCTCACACTCACACCTAGGGGCAATTAACTAGCCAATTAACCTAATGTGCATGTTTTTGGTATTGTGGGAGGAAGCCAGAATACCCGGAGAAAACCCACGCAGGCACACATTCAAACTCCACATAGAAGGGCCCAGACCGGGATTCGAACCTGGAACCCTCTTGCTATGAGGCGACAGTGCTAACCACTGCACCACCGGGCCGCCCTTATATACATACAATATATCTAAATAGTAATGTGCAAGTCAATATACAAGTATACGTGCATGAACGCACTGTATGTATACATATGTACAACACAGCTGTACAACATATGTTGCACAGAACTGGTTGATTGATCACTTGGTTGTTCACCAGATAATTAATCATCAACTACTCTGGTTGTCAATTATCAATCATTTATTTGTCATCTTTTGTAGCAAGGGAGCCAAACACGCCGTGATTCCAGTTCATCAGTTGTGAGGATTTGCAACTCGTGTCCTACGCTATAGTAAAATGAATGTCTTTTAGTTTGTTTCTGTTTTCTGACATTTTATGCACCATGGGATTGATTGAGAAAAAATGATAAATAAATGTTTAATTGTGTATACACTAAGTATGTGAATGTATTTGCAGGATGTATCTTATTGCTGGCTTTGTGTCCTTAACTCTTTTCATCCACTAGGGGGGGCTATACTCTAACGCCTGATAGTCAGATTGTTTCTCAGCTCTCCCTACACAGTTTATCATGATTTCACTGATGTGCACCTACAGAAACCACATATTACAGAATGTCATGACTATTCCTTTATTTAAAATGCTGAAAGAACACATACAGATAATACATTTAAGGAAAAATGCTGAAACTGACAAATGATCCAAATACTGTAATTAAAAGGCACTTCATCATCATGTAGCCAATATTTTTTTTGCAAAACTGGACATTCCTTGCACCCAACATACAACAAAGATGTAGATATGTGTAGTCACCATACAACCGTAACTGAGTCTTAGGGAAAGAGAGCATTCCACTTCGAAGATGCTTTCCTCAGCAGGCTAAATAGAAGTGAATCAAACCCCGTCTGTCTGTGTGACCAGTATTATTTTTTTGAGCTATTCATGACCAAGTGTTTGTATGTGTGTGCACCGAACTGTAGATGACACTGCAGCTTGTAGTGGGTGGTACCCTCTGTGGTTGGTAGGGTTTGGGGGTGGGGGTGATTGCCTGAACAGAACTTGGGGGGTGACACAAATGGCAGTCAGGTGAAGAGGTCAGCAACATAATTCTGAAATGCACAGATAAATCAGAAGTGTCCAGGCCTAGTGGTCCAACCAGCCACCTGATGTTTCCTCTCCAAACACTCGCTCCTCCCCCCAAGAGCTGCTGCACTGTAAAAAAAAAAGAAGAATAAAAGTCCATTTCGTCATTTAAGTCAATATCTATTGTTTACAAATTGTTTTAAATGAGAGAATGTTTATGTAATGTTTGAGAAAAGAACCAACACATTAATCCTCTTACAAATGAATTTGCTTATTATAATACATGAATGTGTCCATTAAATTTATTCTAGCAATTGGACATATTTCTAGCGTAATTTTATAAATTTACTGTTGACCAGTCTGTTTGATTACAAACTTAAGTAACTCGCCACCACAGCTTGACGTTCTCCAAAATTTGATTCTGGTTCAGTTGTTTGCTGCAGCACCACAGTGGGTTTTATGGGCATCCCCTCCGGTCTGCACTGCCACAGCCAAACACACTACCCACCTTCTATTGAACGGGAGGACTGTCATTTTTGTTGCCAGACAGAATACAGAATACTAAGGGGAACCAGAATGAGCCCTTAACTCCTAAACTTGACCAAATAGATGAGCTACAAAATTAGTATGATTATCAATCATAGAATCTTAATATTTTGCAAGCTATACAGAAATGTGGCTTTCCCAGATTATGTTCAGACTAGACATAAGCAACTGTGATTGTACCTTGACAGTGGTCTACAGTCATATTTTTAAGTCAATAACAACTTGATATCCATAGTTGTAATTAAACTCCATTCATTTTGCCCTTGTGTGACATCAAATGAGAATATAAACACAGAAATGTGATTGACTCAACAAAAGTTTAGCCATGGCCAACCTTCCCTTGAAGTACTGGAAGAGTTTCGCTTGACAAACATCCCAGGAAGATATAAATGGACTTCAGGCAACTTGTTAATTTCAAGGTGTGAAATGATACTTACACGTGATCAACTGACATCTATTGGGCATTCCCTCTAATCAGTTAACACCCACTGAGCCAAGCTTTCAATATACACGACCTTCATCAACGCATATGTCAGATCAAAATCTTGTCTTAAAGGATGCAAATGATGTGAATCCAAATGTGAATTGGCCTGTGTCTCTGGTAACTTCGTCTCAGGTGAGTGAACACACCCTCTGTACAGTACTGACTTCTGTTGTGAGAAGTAGCTGATTCTCACTGTGAAGACAACAGCCCCAATCAACATTTTTTGCAGTGTACCACAGGCCCTAAAAACTTCCACAGGCTGTCCCTGCATACTGGAGATCCAGGGCACACAGAGGGCATTCACACCTTGTTAAGTTTTACAACTGGTGCATTTGTCGGTCCCAGGGTTCTCTTGCCCCTGTGTCTCAGTCACTGCTTTGAAGTGACCTTCTCTGTCGACTGGGGTGATAGAAAAATTTAGGGTTTTCTCTGATGAATGTGAATGCAGCACACCTTGGAGTGCATATGGCCTGCTGGAAAACACACTGTAAGTTTGGATGAGATTATCTTTACAGACAATTAAGGGTTAATTAATTTAATTACAGCCAACTAATAGGGCTAGTAATTAGTGAAGAGCTTGTACTGGGGCTGTAAATTAAAGGATAATAACATGGGTCATCTTTTTGGTGATTTAGCCATCAGTTCTATCAGTAATAACAGTAACATCGCTGAGTTTATCACAGTAGTGACATGAGTTGAGATCTGGGAACAAGGTGACATCGTTACAACAAAGTCAGAGGGAGCAAGAAACACGAGCGGTGGGTCAGTTCTACAGATTAGGGTTGGGGTAGTGCTCCCCAACGTTTTTAAACCACACAATCAATTCATAGGGATTGAAGGGATTTTTTAATGACATGATAGTCTTCTGTTGATTTATTTTTTCTTGCTGCACATGCAGAAAAGTATTGGACTTGAACAGTGAACACCTGAGCCAATAATTTCAGTCACAAGTGACTCTGTTGCTGAAAAACTACTGATTTGGTCAATGACAATAATGATCAAATACAGTCAGATTGCTCTGTTGAATTGCTGATAAAGATTTATTCATACCGGTGGCATGGTGCTGTGGTGGTTAGCATTTTCGGGTTCCGGTTCCGGTTTTGAGTCTGGGTTCGGGCCCTTCTGTGCAGAGTTGTTGCATGTTCTCCCTGTGCCTGCATACATTTTCTCCAGGTACTCCAGCTTCCTCCCACAGTCCAAAAAACATGCACATTAGGTTCACTGGCTGCTCTACATTGCCCCTAGGTGTGAGCATCTCTTCTACAGGGGTTAGCCATGGCCTAGAGGTTAGAGAAGTGGCTTGTGACTGGAGGGTTGCTGGTTCTACCCCTGATCGCTCCTGACCACTGTGAAGGCATGCCCAGGCATCACTTGAATATATTAAGTGACAGTTAGTCATGAGCATTAATTTTCTTGCTGCTTTTTAACCAATGTTTAGAGAAGTTGTTGCATTCTATCGTAGAAGAGACCTGGCTAGCAGAGTAATCCTGCTTGGTGCCCACCTGGCAGGTGTCTGACTAACTGGCACTGTGTGTATAAACCAAAGCTGACAAAACACTGCCCCATGAATAGTGGCATATTTTTTTTGTTTGTGAGCAATTTTTTTGCTGCCATGAGACATGTCACATTTTTGTGTTATATTTTGCAATCTAGATTCCAAGGGCTTTCACTATGATGACCAAAGATATTTCTTTGCTTAAGGAAATTTTTAAAAATATAAAACCTCTGTGGATCAAAAATTTGTAATCCAAAGAGTTATACTTGACTTTGTTCTTACCAGGTGACAGATGTCTCATTTATTATGGTGGTCTATGCAAGTAGGCCTTAAATTAATTAAACGATTAAAACTCTTGCAGAACCTTTGGCCTGTCCTTAAAAATGGCTTTTGGTGTCATCTTTATTTGGTGGTAAAAATAAACATGTAGGCACACAAAATGAAGGCAAGAATTCCTACAGCTATGATTGGACAAGTCAAGTCAGTTTGCCTTTGTTTTCTTTTCTAACTAATAGTTTGGCTGACTGAGAGGTTTGTTTAAAAGCTGCCCGATCATATTTCAGCTCATGTTTCTGGCCAAGTCTGAGAATCTTTTACTCCTGTGACAAATCCTGGCAAGTAACTGATGAGTACCTTGTTATTATTACAGGATATATATATGTATCTAAACATTATTCATCATTTTATTACTTTATTGCTCTAATGCATCATGCATGTAATCAAAGTATTTTTCTCATCCAGTGTTCCTAAAATATGTTTGCAGTCACAGCTTGTATAGATTGCCTCACCTTTGTTTTGAAAGAGTTTTTCCCCCTTTTACCTGTACATGTCACACCCCCGTAAACTCCATGAAAGAATGCCAACTGCGCGTGATTAAAGAAGCAGAAAGCAGGTGATATTTAAGAGAGTGTGTGTGTGTGTATGTGTGTGTGTGTTTTGGGGGGGTGTTTGGTATGTCAGGATGAACTTCTTAAAACAGAATGAGGCGGGGGGAGTGAAATCCCAGCCATGTTAATGGGTGAAGGTATGAGGCTCCAACCACTGTGGATGAGGCTCCTGTAATCCTGTAGCACAGTCCCATCCTTTTACATGCATGGCCTAGCCTACTGTTATTGTGTCAGCCACTCATCACTCACACATACTGCAGTCAGGAATGGTATCCTGGTCAATTTGGCCTCTGTAAAAAGCCGGCCCATTGAAAGGAGTGCCAGTGAAGGGTTCGGAGGTGATCCTGACCAGGATCAGGTTCCCTCTTTGCCTTGTTCATCTGTAGAAGAAAAAAAACAATAATATACTATAATGGTGTGTCCCCCCCCCCCCCTTTTTTTTGGAAGGTGGGGTAAGGGTGGGAAGTAGACAGGAGGCACCTGAAACAGTGTTGTACCCACCTTTTCAATATGAATGACTTTTCTTGTCAGGTCTGACTGTGGGATTAAATCTTTTGAGCACACCCACTTTGTAGAAGCTGAATGTGAAATAAAGGCTGCTATTGTGTGCAGCGACTCTCCCCCAGGGCTCTCATAGCTCCTCGGCCTTCCCAGCCACCTCACGCACTCTCTCAACCCTGAACCAGCAATTAGATGGTCAAATCAAAACCCTGGCACTCAGGACTAATTGTTTCTAACAGGCCTTTGTAAAGGGCCATGTTGTTTCCCATTCAGGACAGCTTCCCTGCCTCCTTGTGTGTCAGATTGGGGAAGGCATCGTTCCAGCCGGGAGATAAGCCACAGGCTTTTTTTAATGCCCAAAGTAGACTTAATTTTCACCTTCCTTTCACGGTTCAGGTGCACTTGTGTATTGAGGCGGTCAGAATTTGCAGTGGGTGGGTTGGCCTGACGGATACAGTACCTCACAGGATGTCATTCATCGCCGGCTTCCGGAATGTGTTAAAAGGGGTGTGCATGTATGTGTGGGGATTTCACCACTGTCCTGCATTTTTCTCCTTTTTCTGCATGTTTTGGTGGCTTAAACAACTGCTAAGATGTAAAATGCATGACTTTTCTAAAGGCTGTCAGAACAGCATAATGATGGAGCAGCAACATTAGCTTTGTGTTTGTTCTTGCATGTATTATGGTCTTATGGTCTTTGGTATTACATATAAATTAAAGCTGCAACAATGAACGTGAACGTGGTAGCAAACAGCTCCACGTCCAGCAGGCGCAAAGCAACATTAACATTCATTTGGGTGTCATGTTCCTGTCTGACTGATGAATGTTCGTCCATTATTTACTAACCCGTTAGCTCTGGGTTGATCTCCACCAACTCCTGAGAAAAATATGTGACTCTTTAGCTAATAAATACACTAGCAAGTCATGAAAGGTTCCGTACATTGGGTTTTTAGAACTTTGTCTTGAAAGCTCAGTGGGCAGCAGGCGACAGACAGGCATCTGAAAACAGGTGCCTGCTGCTGCTGGCAAGCTGGTTGATGAGCAAGAAGGAATCAGAACAGAAATGCTGAAGACCATAAAGTTAAGTTGATGATCTGAAAAATGCTAAAAGTAAAAGGAGAAGTAAAAAGGAGCTGCAGGGTTGGTGGTAATTCTTGATGGTTTCGTCTTAATGAGCAACACCTGCACATTACGCGGTTGTTTGATCTACTTTTAATATGAAAGTTTAAATTAGTTGATTGCACCGTGATGTTAGGGTTTTATTTACTTTAATGTAAATTTCCAGATCTAAACATTTTCATACATGGGGATGAAAAACAAAAAGGCTCCATTAATTAAGTACACCTTGTTAAAGCTAATGCAGGCTGATACAACAATCCTGCAACAACTTATCACTCCATGAATGTTCTGATCTGTCAGAAAGGCGTTGCTTCAACTGCATGATTATTTTGAAGGACATAGTTTGTGGTGCTGTTGAACTGTATTGAATTATACTCACTATACTTTTCTGTTATTTAGCCTCATTTATATAAATGTGGACAGCACCGATCAGTGTCACAATACAATTCAAAAGCAGCACAAATGATACCTAAAAATACTTGATACAGTACTTGACACCAGGTGTTCTACCTTGAAAAAGGTAGTGCAGTAAGTTACCTGATGACTTATTGCAACAAGACACCCCCACCCCCGCTCCAAATCACAGACATAGCACAGTTCCGAGTGCTGTCATCTGTGTAAATGACAGTTATGCACAGGAGTCTGTCTCTCTCCTTGCACAGGTTCTAATCTGCAAAATATTTCGTGAAGATTGCAGCTGAATTAGTGAGTGTCTTCTACATCTTTATTGATATAAAATTATATCACCATAGTACTTTATCTATTATTATCATAAAGTACAGAATATAATCATCATTCAAGCATTGAAATGTACTTTGTTTTGTTCCCAAAGATCTCATTCAGCTGTAATGTGTGTTCCCATGCTGCTCTACAGGATAAACACAGTCACTTGCTGTCTAGAGGTGATGCTCACCACTCCAGTGTCAGAATGGGAGGACCCATTGCTGCTTTACAACTACATTAGTCACTGTGCAAGACTGGTGAGTGTGCGTGTGTATGTGTGTGTGTTGTGACTGTGAACATATCAGCCTGTAGACAGAGTTCATGCAGAGGAGTCTACCCCCCCCCAAACACCACCACCATCACATCTTCTTCTTCTTGGGTGTAAAAGACAAACACTGTCAGGAGTGGGTGTCCAATTTTTTTCTGTCTGTGACTGACCTGCTGTCTGCACCCAGCCAGCCCTGAGAGCAGGGAAATGCTTCTGTTTGAATAGGAGTGTGACTGGAGCTATACTGGGAGCTGTGTGTGTGTATGTGTGTGTGTGTGTGTGTGTGTGTGTGTGTGTGTGTGTGTGTGTGTGGTGGAGGGGGGGCTGTTCCATCACTGCCCCCACATACACACACACACACCCTGCTGTGGACCCCTGTGTCTGCTGCTTGGCCTGTCAGCCTGGGAGAGAGAGAGAGGGAGGGAGAGGGGGCTGGAGTGCTGAAGTGAGGTATAGGCAGACATTTTCTCAGGAATGCTGGGAGCTATCAGAAGTGACATGTAACCGTATCCGCTGTCAGATCTCAGGCTTTATCTCTGCTCTGCTGTTGACTGCTCCCTCAGTCTGCTGATGCCTCCTGTCTGAACCTGAGAGCCTTGCTGGGAGCCAGTGCTCCCTCCTGCATCCCTGCAGGAACATTTTGCTCAGGACATGTGGATGAATCCCTGTGCTTTCATTACAGTTGTCTGCATCAGTGGTTCTTAAGAGTCTTGGGAGATTTCATAGTACTTTAATTGCTGTATTTTTCCATCCATCCATCCATTTTCTATACCACTTTATCCGTCAGGGTGGGGGATGGGGTGGTGGGACTGGCTAACAGCCACAAACTCAAAGATATACTGTATATACTTATGTATAAAACAAATGAAAGCAGAAAATATTGAAAAACTTGAATTAGAGAATGGTTGGCCTTTTTGGCCAGACCAGCAGTGTGGCTGTAGTTATGGCGATATGAGTCAGCTCATCCACCACTTTGGTCCAATATCTCATTATCTACTGAACGGATTGACATTAAATTCTGTTCAGACATTTGGGCTCCCCAGACCATGAGTGGGATCATCAGGTCAAAATTTCAGTTCATCAGCACTAACCAAAATTAGTGCCATTCCCATCAGTCTTAGCACTACTTTGTGTTTAGTGCTGATTAGCAAACAGTAGCAGGAGCACCAAACTAAGGGCCTTTAAATGTGGGTAAACCTGCTAAAAATAGGCAATTGACTCCTTTCCCATAGCCTTTAGATGAGGCTGACTTTCTGTTTTCCTGGTGTGACACATCTGACATCACGAACAAATACAAGGAACAATTGAAAGCAGTCGATCACATACCTCATCAGATTGCATTCAGAAGATGTTAAAATTGCTTTTAAAAGTCTTCACCAAAAACATGTTGAATTAAACATGTTGTTTCAAGAGCAGATGAGTTGCAGTATCAATCAGGTACTGACATGACAATGGTGGTTAATTTTTTTATATCTCTGTGATAGATAGAACAATATTCAAGCGCTGCTTGAATGAAAGGATGAACGATGGAAAAAGTTTATGCGGCACCTTTCTTAACTTCATCTTGTGATGACAAGATGAATGGGCTAATATTAGCGAGTCAGCCTGGGTGTCTGACTACTGCAGAGCCTTCTTTGCTAAGTAGAGTCTCACCGAGCTGCTAGTTGTAATTGATCAACCAAATTATTGAATGGCTTTCTATCAATGCACTAAGTGTTTCAGCTTTAAAAATCTAATAATGATTATTAACCATTGTTATTGTCATTATTATCATCAATTAATGATAATATGCTTGCCAAATATACTATAACCTACTGTGGGATATCAC